>NC_088872.1:18436436-18653416 GCF_032884065.1 Artemia franciscana | reverse complement strand
TATGTCAAAGTTTTAGTTTTCGAGGGTAATAGCTACGTATGTTGAAAAAATGAAGATATTAGACTATTTTATGATTGCAAATGGTAAAGAATGTGATTAAAGTTTCTTTTCCTATGTCAAAAGTTTTAGTTTTCGATGGTAATTGTTACGTATGTTGAAAAAATGAAGATATTGGACTATCTTATGATTGAAAATGGTAAAGAATGTGATTAAAGGCTCCTTTCCTATATCAAAACTTTTAGTTTTCGAAGGTAATAGCTACGCATGCTGAAAAAATGAAGATATTACACTATTTTATGATTGCAAATGGTAAAGAATGTGATTAAAGGCTCCTTTCCTATGTCAAAAGTTTTAGTTTTCGAGGGTATTAGCTACGTATGTTGAAATAATGAAGATATTAGACTATTTTATAATTGCAAATGGTAAAAAATGTGATTAAAGGCTCTTTTCCTATGTCAAAAGTTTTAGTTTTCGAGGGTAATAGCTACGTATGTTGAAAAAATGAAGATATTAGACCTATTAAATGATTGCACATGGTAAAGAATGTGATTAAAGGCTCTTTTCCTATTTTAAAACTTTTATTTTCTAGGGTAATAGCTACGTATGTTGAAAAAATGAAGATATTAGACAATTTTATGATTTCACATGGTAATGAATGTGATTAAAGGCTCTTTTCCTATTTCAAAAGTTTTAGTTTTCGAGGGTAATAGCTACGTATGTTGAAAAAATGAAGATATTAGACTATTTTATGATATCAAATGGTAAAGAATGTGATTAAAGGCTCTTTTCCTATGTCAAAAGTTTTAGTTTTCGAGGGTTTTGGCTAGGTCTGTTGAAAAAATGAAGATATTAGACTATTTTATGATATCAAATGGTAAAGAATGTGATTAAAGGCTCTTTTCCTATGTCAAAAGTTTTAGTTTTCGAGGGTAATAGCTACGTATGTTGAGAAAATGAAGATATTAGACTATTTTATGATTGCAAATGGTAAAGAATGTGATTAAAGGCTCTTTCCTATTCAAAAGATTTAGTTTTCGAGGGGTAATAGCTACCTATGTTGAAAAATATGAAGATATTAGACTATTTTATGATTGCAAATGGTAAAAAATGTGATTAAAGGCTCTTTTCCTATTTCAAAAGTTTTAGTTTTCGAGGGTAATAGCTACGTATGTTGAAAAAAAAAAGATATTAGACTAATTTACGATTGCAAATGGTAAAGAATGTGATTAAAGAATCTTTTCCTATTCAAAAGATTTAGTTTTCGAGGGTAATAACTAGGTCTGTGGGAAAAATGAAGATATTAGACTATTTTATGATTTCAAATGGTAAAGAATGTGATTAAAGGCTCTTTTCCTATGTCAAAAGTTTTAGTTTTCGAGGGGTAATAGCTACGTATGTTGAAAAAATGAAGATATTAGACTATTTTATGATTGCAAATGGTAAAGAATGTGATTAAAGGCTCTTTTCCTATTTACAAACTTTTACTTTTCGAGGGTAAGAGCTTTGTCTGTGGAAAAAATGAAGATTTTAGACAATTTTATGATTGCATATGGTAAAGAATGTCGTTAAAGGCTCTTTTCCTATTTCAAAAGTTTTAGTTTTTGAGGGTAATAGCTACGTATGTTGAAAAAATAAAGATATTAGACAATTTTATGATTGTACATGGTAAAGAATGTGATTAAAGGCTCTTTTCCTATTTCAAAAGTTTTAGTTTTCGAGGGTAATAGCTACGTATATTGAAAAAATGAAGATATTAGACTATTTTATAATTGCAAATGGTAAAGAACGTGATTAAAGGCTCTTTTCCTATGTCAAAAGTTTTAGTTTTCGAGGGTAATAGCTACGTATGTTGAAAAAATGAAGATATTAGACTATTTTATGATTGTACATGGTAAAGAATGTGATTAAAGGCTCTTTTCCTATTTCAAAAGTTTTAGTTTTCGAGGGTAATAGCTACGTATGTTGAAAAAAATGAAAATATTAGACTATTTTATGATTGCACATGGTAAAGAATGTGATCAAAGGCTCTTTTCCTATGTCAAAAGTTTTAGTTTTCGAGGGTATTAGCTACGTATGTTGAAATAATGAAGATATTAGACTATTTTATAATTGCAAATGGTAAAAAATGTGATTAAAGGCTCTTTTCCTATGTCAAAAGTTTTAGTTTTCGAGGGTAATAGCTACGTATGTTGAAAAAATGAAGATATTAGACTATTTTATGATTGCACATGGTAAAGAATGTGATTAAAGGCTCTTTTCCTATTTTAAAAGTTTTATTTTCTAGGGTAATAGCTACGTATGTTGAAAAAATGAAGATATTAGACAATTTTATGATTTCACATGGTAATGAATGTGATTAAAGGCTCTTTTCCTATTTCAAAAGTTTTAGTTTTCGAGGGTAATAGCTACGTATGTTGAAAAAATGAAGATATTAGACTATTTTATGATTGCAAATGGTAAAGAATGTGATTAAAGGCTCTTTCCCTATTTCAAAAGTTTTAGTTTTCGAGGGTAATGGCTAGGTCTGTTGAAAAAATGAAGATATTAGACTATTTTATGATATCAAATGGTAAAGAATGTGATTAAAGGCTCTTTTCCTATGTCAAAAGTTTTAGTTTTCGAGGGTAATAGCTACGTATGTTGAGAAAATGAAGATATTAGACTATTTTATGATTGCAAATGGTAAAGAATGTGACTAAAGGCTCTTTTCCTATTTCAAAAGATTTAGTTTTCGAGGGTAATAACTAGGTCTGTGGAAAAAATGAAGATATTAGACTATTTTATGATTTCAAATGGTAAAGAATGTGAATAAAGGCTCTTTTTCTATTTCAAAAGTTTTAGTTTTCGAGGGTAATAGCTACGTATGTTGAAAAAATAAAGATATTAGACAATTTTATGATTTTACATGGTAAAGAATGTGATTAAAGGCTCTTTTCCTATTTCAAAAGTTTTAGTTTTCGAGGGTAATAGCTACGTATGTTGAAAAATGAAGATATTAGACTATTTTATGATTGCAATGGTAAAGAATGTGATTAAAGGCTCTTTTCTTATGTCAAAAGTTTTAGTTTTCGAGGGTAATAGCTACGTATGTTGAAAAAATGAAGATATTAGACTATTTTATGATTGTACATGGTAAAGAATGTGATTAAAGGCTCTTTTCCTATTTCAAAAATTTTAGTTTTCGAGGGTAATAGCTACGTATGTTGAAAAAATGAAGATATTAGACTATTTTATGATTGTAAATGGTAAAGAATGTGATTAAAGGCTCTTTTCCTATTTCAAAAGTTTTAGTTTTCGAGGGTAATAGCTACGTATGTTGAAAAAATGAAGATATTAGACTATTTTATGATTGCAAATGGTAAAGAATGTGATTAAAGGCTCTTTTCCTATTCAAAAGATTTAGTTTTCGAGGGTAATAACTAGGTCTGTGGAAAAAATGAAGATATTAGACTATTTTATGATTTCAAATGGTAAAGAATGTGATTAAAGGCTCTTTTCCTGTGTCAAAAGTTTTAGTTTTCGAGGGTTATAGCTACGTATGTTGAAAAAAATGAAGATATTAGACTATTTTATGATTGCAAATGGTAAAGAATGTGATTAAAGGCTCTTTTCCTATTTAAAAACTTTTACTTTTCGAGGGTAAGAGCTTTGTCTGTGGAAAAAAATGAAGATTTTAGACAATTTTATGATTGCACATGGTAAAGAATGTTATTAAAGGCTCTTTTCCTATTTCAAAAGTTTTAGTTTTCGAGGGTAACAGCTACGTATGTTGAAAAAATGAAGATATTAGACTATTTTATGATTGCAAATGGTAAAGAATGTGATTAAAGGCTCTTTTCCTATTTCAAAAGTTTTAGTTTTCGAGGGTAATAGCTACGTATGTTGAAAAAATGAAGATATTAGACTATTTTATGATTGCAAATGGTAAAGAATGTGATTAAAGGCTCTTTTCCTATTCAAAAGATTTAGTTTTCAAGGGTAATAACTAGGTCTGTGGAAAAAAATGAAGATATTAGACTATTTTATGATTTCAAATGGTAAAGAATGTGATTAAAGGCTCTTTTCCTATGTCAAAAGTTTTATTTTTCGAGGGTAATAGCTACGTATGTTGAAAAAATAAAGATATTAGACAATTTTATGATTATACATGGTAAAGAATGTGATTAAAGGCTCTTTTCCTATTTCAAAAGTTTTAGTTTTCGAGGGTTATAGCTACGTATGTTGAAAAAATGAAGATATTAGACTATTTTATGATTGCAAATGGTAAAGAATGTGATTAAAGGCTCTTTTCCTATGTCAAAAGTTTTAGTTTTCGAGGTTAATAGCTACGTATGTTGAAAAAATGAAGATATTAGACTATTTTATGATTGTACATGGTAAAGAATGTGATTAAAGGCTCTTTTCCTATTTCAAAAGTTTTAGTTTTCGAGGGTAATAGCTACGTATGTTGAAAAAATGAAAATATTAGACTATTTTATGATTGCACATGGTAAAGAATGTGATTAAAGGCTCTTTTCCTATCTCAAAAATTTTAGTTTTCGAGGGTAATAGCTACGTATGTTGAAAAAATGAAGATATTAGACTATTTTATGATTGCAAATGGTAAAGAATGTGATTAAAGGCTCTTTTCCTATTTCAAAAGTTTTAGTTTTCGGGGGTAAGAGCTTTGTCTGTGGAAAAAATGAAGATATTAGACAATTTTATGATTGCACATGGTAAAGAATGTGATTAAAGGCTCTTTTCCTATTTCAAAAGTTTTAGTTTTCGAGGGTAATAGCTACGTATGTTGAAAAAATGAAGATATTAGACTATTTTATGATTGCAAATGGTAAAGAATGTGATTAAAGGCTCTTTTCCTATTTCAAAAGTTTTAGTTTTCGAGGGTAATAGCTACGTATGTTGAAAAAATGAAGATATTAGACTATTTTATGATTGCAAATGGTAAAGAATGTGATTAAAGGCTCTTTTGCTATGTCAAAAGTTTTAGTTTTCGAGGGTAATAGCTACGTATGTTGAAAAAATAAAGATATTAGACTATTTTATGATTGCATTCTTTAATCACATTCTTTACCATTTGCAATCATAAAATAGTCTAATATCTTCATTTTTTCAACATACGTAGCTATTACCCTCGAAAACTAAAACTTTTGAAATAGGAAAAGAGCCTTTAATCACATTCTTTACCATCTGCAATCATAAAATTGTTTAATATCTTCATTTTTTTCCACAGACAAGGCTCTTACCCCCGAAAACTAAAACTTTTGAAATAGAAAAAGAGCCTTTGATCACATTCTTTACCATTTGCAATCATAAAATAGTCTAATATCTTCATTTTTTCAACATACGTGGCTATTACCCTCGAAAACTAAAACTTTTGACATAGGAAAAGAGCCTTTGATCACATTCTTTACCATTTGCAACCATAAAATAGTCTAATATCTTCTAGCTCTAACAAAATAAAATAATAATAAATGTCTAATAAAATAAGAGCTCTGAGTCACGATGTCCTTCGAAATATCAAGATTCATTAAGATCCGATCACCCACTCGTAAGTTATAAATACCTAATTTTTTCTAATTTTTCCTCTCCCTTTAGCCTCTCAGATGGTCGAATCTGGGAAAACGACTTTATCAGGTCAAATTGTGCAGCTCCCTGACATGCCTATCAATTTTCATCGTCCTAGGACGTCCAGAAGCAGCAAATTCACCAAATCACTGAACCCCTCCCCCCAGCTCCCCCAAAACGAGCGAATCCAGTACGATTCTGTCAATCACGTATCAAGGACATTTGTTTATTCTATCCACCAAGCTTCATCTCGATTCCTACACTGCAAGTGTTTTTCCAAGATTTCCCCCTCCAACTCCCCTCAATGTCAAACGATCTGGTCGGGATGTAAAATAAAAGCTCTGAGACATGAATTATTTCTAAAAAAAAATTTCATTAAGATCCGATCATCCATTCGTAAGATAAAAATACCCCAATTTTCACGTTTTCCAAGAATTCCGGTTTCTCCCTCCAACTCCCCCCAACGTTACAGGATCTGGTCAAAATTTATAATAAGAACTTCAAAGCACATGATCCTTCTAAATATCAAATTTCATTAATATTTGGTCACCCTTTCGTAAGTTACAAATACCTCAATTTTCAAAATTACCCCCACCCTCCAATTCCACGAAAGAGAGCAGATCCGGTCTGGTTATGTCAGTCAAGTATCTTAGACAGGTTTTTATTCTTCCCATCCAGTTTCATCCTGATCTCACTGCTTTAAGTATTTTCTAAGATTTCCGCCCCCCTCCCCAACTGCCCCACCCCCCAATTACGCTAAATCTGGTTGAGATTTAAAATAAGAGACCTGAGTTACGAGATCTCTCTTAAATATGAAGTTTCATTAAGATCCAATCACTCCTTTGTAAGTTAAAAATACGTCATTTTTTCTTATTTTTCAGAATTAATTCCCCCCCAATAGATCGGATCCGTTCCAATTATGTAAATCACGTATGTAAGACTTCTGCTTATTTTTCCCACTAAGTTTCATCCCGGTACCTCCAATCTAACCGTTTTCCATGATTTTAGGTTCCCCCACCCCAAACTTCCCCCAACGTCACCAGATCCCGCAGGATTTGAAATAAGAGCTTTGAGACACGATATCCTTCTAAATATCAAATTTCATTGAGATCCGATAACCCGTTCGTAAGTTAAAAATACCTTATTTTTTCTAATTTTTCAGAATTAACTCCTTCCCCAAGTACCCCAAAGAGAGCAGATCTGTTCCAGTTATGTCAATCATGTATCTAGGACTCATGATTATTTTTTCTACCAAGTTTCATCCCGATTCCTCCACTCTAAGTGTTTTTCAAGCTTTAGGTTCCCCCTCCCAACTCCCTCCTCCCAATGTCACCAAATCTGGTCGGGCTTAAAATAAGAGCTCTGAGCCACGATATCCTTCTAAATATCAAATTTCATTGAGATCCGATCCCCTGTTCGAAAGTTAAAAATACCTAATTTTTTCTAATTTTTCAGAAATACCCCCCCCCCCCAACTCCCACAAAGAGAGCGGATCCGTTCTGTTTATGTCAATCATGTATCTAGCACTTGTGTTTATTTTTCCCACCAAGTTTCATCCCGATCCCTCCACTCTAAGTGTTTTCCAAGTTTTGGGTTTAACCCTCCCAACCCCCCCCCCCCAATGTCACCAGATCCGGTCGAAACTTAAAATAAGAGCTCTAAGACACGATATCTTTCTAAAATTTAAATATCATTGAGATCCGATCACCCGTTCGTAAGTTAAAAATACCTCATTTTTTCTAATTTTTCAGAATTTTATGTCAATCATGTATCTGGGACTTGTGCTTATTTTTCCCATCAACTTTCATCCCGATTCCTTCACTCTAAGTGTTTTCCAAGATTTTAGGTTCCCCCCTCCAACTCCCCCCAATGTCATCAGATCCGGTCGAGATTCAAAATAAGAGCTTTGAGACACAATATCATTCCAAACATCAAATTTTATTAAGATCCCGTCACCCATTCATAAGTTAAAAATAATTCATTTTTTCTAATTTTTCAAAATTAACCGACCATCCACTCCCCCCAAATGGTCAAATTGGGAAAACAACTATTTCTAATATAAGCTGGACCCGTCCCTGATACGCCCGGCAAATTTCATCGTCGTAGCTTACCTGGAAGTGCCTAAAGTAGCAAACCGGGACCGACAGACAGACCAAAAGACCGACAGAATTGGCGATTTCTTTATGTCACTTGGTTAAAACCAAGTGCCATAAAAACAATATATGCCACCAGGGCATAGTAAAATGGCTCATATCAAATTAAGGCTATGTTTTATATAAAAACCTTACATGCCCTGAGGGTATAACTTACAACCTTTGTCGTGAGGGCAGTGGGGAGGGATTTCATCCTCAAGGACATAATTTCTAGAGCTTTCAACTACTTTAAACACAAATGCTATAACAAAATGTTGATAGGAAGTGCTTGGGGAAATTATGGACGTGGGGAGGGGGGAGGTTGGCCCCTCTGATCTCCTTCAAGTATTTTTAAGGGAACTAGCCCTCTCAGTCTCCAATCAAATGAGCCTTTTTGAAGTTTTAATAAGGACCTTATATACCCTAGGGCATAACTCACAGCCCTTGCCCTGAGGGTTGGGGGGGGTCCTCATCCTCATAGACACAATTCCCAGATTTTTCAACTATGTTGAACAAAGTGGCTACCTCAAAGTTTTGATTTATGTGTTTTTTGGAAAATACTGGGTGTAGGAGGGGGGTTAGTTGCCCTCCAATCACTTTTGTCTATTAAAAAGGGCACTAGCTATTTCAATTTTCAATGGAATGAGCTGTTTTTGAAATTTTTACGTCAACTCATTCGATACGAAGAGCTGGTCTAAACAATAAAAAGAAATGCTTCATTGTGCCAACATTGTTCTTTAAATAGGTAGCACTGGAACAAATTTCTTAGTTTTATAGATTTTAATAAATTTTTGGTTAGTAAGAAAATATAGATTAAAAAATCACTTAATTAGTAATTATCAATTTGAATTAATTTCTAGGGTGGAAGCTCCTCATTTCATTTTATTCATTTTTTATTTGGTTATTTTGAATTAATTGAGAGTTCTATTTTTTGTTACGATACGGGGAATTGAAGAGCAATTTTTTATTCCAGTATTTAAAGATAGTATTATTTATTTATTGTTTAGTGTATAAATCCATGCACATACCATACGGGGAGTTGAAGAGCAATCTTTTTATTCCATTATTTGGAGATAGTATTATATATTTATTGTTTAGTGTATAAGCCCATGCATGTTTCCATACGGAGAGTTGAAGAGCAATCTTTTTATTCTAGTATTTGGAGATAGTATTATTTATCTATTGTTTAGTGTATAAACCCACGCGCGAGTTGTTCTCACGGTAGGTCATTAATTTGATAGTTAGAAATGGTAATATTTCTTATTGATTAATAAAGAGCTTGAACTTGAAGTAAACAACAGTGACAGCGTTGCAAAGAAAACACTTGGAATCAACGACCAAGTCAGAAAAAACGTTGTATCCTTGTCCACAACTAGAAGAAGTGGCAAATGTTTTACTGAACTAAGCTCTCTGTATAAATGATAACTTTTTCTTTATTGGGTCTTTTCCAGCCTTGGTTCATGTATATAGGCTATAGCTTATTTAGTTTTGGTTTATTTATTATAGTTTTAATTAAATAGCTGATGTTCAAGCAAACAGTTCAATTAATAGGTAAGTAGTTACGTGGACTTTTGCGTGACCGCAAACCCTCATAGGTTTCTTTTAAACCGTGATAAAGCATAGCATTTAAGTTAGTATGAAAAGGGGATAAAATCAATTTACTGTAATTATCATTGGATATTTGCCTCATAATATCTTGTGAATTAAGGTTAGAGGAAGGACTAGGGATTAGCATGGATGCCTTTGCTGCTAGAGAATCAGCCATTTCATCATACTTGATGCCTTTATGACTTGGACCATGCTGGAAATAAATCTGATTGTCTTTGGTCTTAAGATTAAGAATTTGTCTTGTAATATTATATAAATCCTTGTCATTGGCAATTCTATTAATATTTCGGGGCAATAGTAATGCTGATCTTGAGTCAGAGAGACAGAGTATGTTTTCAAATTCTATGTTATAATTTATAAAAGCATCCACAGTCAGGTGAATGGCACATAATTCAGCAGACAAACTGAAGATCCCAACGGGAGAGGAGAAAAGATGTTCAAATTCAGAGATAGGATACATGCTCTTGCTCCAGCTCTGTCCCTCTGAACAGATCCATTTTTATATATTTTTCCGTTATTAGGGTAGGCATTTTTAGATCTGTTCAGCAAAAATAGTCTGGATCTCATAATAAGGAATCATAATAAAATAATAATTAAGATAAGTTCTACTCAATAACTATCTTTTTAAATGCTACTTTCTTTTAATGAGGCTCATTAGAGAACGTTTGACATATTAAATCTATATTTTTCTTCTGCATACATTATGGCAGTTACCTAAAGTACCGTCATGATGTGTCACAGTATCCTAGTAGCGTAATTACAGAAAAATGATATTTTCTCATGACATCACAGATGGGCAAAAAGCAAGAAGTCAAATTCATAATATTAGTTGCGATTGGGGGCACATAAACCATTTAATAAGAAGTAGCGAATATGTTAAGTCTGAAAAAAATATTTATTGGAACTGCAGTTGTGGGTGTCACAGTATCCGTTTGTGTTGTGGGTATTAGAAGATTTATTAATAAGAGAAGAATAATGACCTAAAAACAGCCAACCAGGCTATGGAACGCACAGCAGAGACAAAAGTATTTCAGTCAAAGCTATTTGTTGATAATGGAAAAATTTGAGAAGAAGACGAAAGAAGGAAACGAAGAAATCAGACAAGAATATCTTGTCAATAACAAGGAGTCACAGAAAGAATCAGAGGAGGTAACAAGGCAATCTAACGCAAAAGAGGCTGCTGACCCTGCTGTAGAAACGCGAGCTGCCAAAAGCAAGAAGAGGCAAGAGGCAACTGCAGTAGAACAAGATGCTCAACGAATAACAGGACTGGGGATGGATGTAAAGAAAGAAGAAAATCTCTCTGAAAAATACGTCAAAGCAAAATTAACGAAAAGTGCTAAAAGAGCTGCTGCAAAGTCAGGTACTTCTAAAAAAGGGAAACAAGTGGAAGAGACACCAATAGCTGAAGATTGTAATAAGGAAGGATTCGGTGAAGATTGTCAAAAAATTGGGCCTAAGAAATTGGACATCAACCTACCGAAGCTATCGCGCAAGGATAAAAAGAAATTAAAAAAACAAAAGGAAAATGATCGAAAGAAAAGTGCAGCATCTAAAATGGAAGGTACAGGCCCTAGTACATTTGAAGAGACGTTTTCACCCATAAGCATGAAGGGGCAGGAGGCAGCTGCACTAGGTGCCGGCCCTATTGCATGTGAAGAAACCTTTTCATTGTCTCTAGAAAAACATTATGCTAATACCCGAGGTGCACTTGAATGCGTCGTTAATATTAAGGTTGAGATTTGCTCAAATAAAGCAAAGGAAAAAGTTGGCAAAAATAAGATGAAAGAAGGGAACGAAGAAATCAGGAAAGAATTCCTTGTCAATAACAGAGAGTTGCAGAAAATATCAGAGGATATGAAAACTCAATCTAAAGCAAAGGAGGTTGCCGAACCCGCAGTAGAAACCTTAGCTGCCAAAACCATGAAGAGGCAGGAGAGAACTGCAGTAGAAGAAGATGCCCAAAGAATAGAAGAACTGGGGATAGATGCAAAGAAAGAAGCAAATCTCCCTGAAAAATACGTCAAAGCAAAATCAAAGAAAAGTGCTAAAAGAGCTGCTGCAAAGTCAGGCACTTCCCAAAACGGGAAAAAAGTGGAAGAGAAACCAATTGCCGAAGATTGTAATAAAGAAGGATTCCGTGAAGATTTTCAAGAAGTTGGGCCTAAAAAATTGGACGCCACCCTTCCAAAGCTCTCGCGCATGGATAAAAAGAAATTAAAAAAACAGAAGGAAAACGATCAAACCAAAAGTGCAGCATCTAAAACGGAAGGTGCCGGACCTAGTACATGTGAAAATACCTTTTCCCTGTCTCTAGAACAACAATCTGCTAAAGGCCAAGGTGCACTTGAAAGTGCCGTTGATATAAAGGTTGAGAATTGCTCAAATGAAGCAAGTAAGATTTTGCGTTAATATTCTCAAACAAGAGACAATCCAGTCAACGAAAGTAGAAACGTCAGTCAAAGCTACTGGTTAATGATGGAAAAAATTAACAAAAATAAGACGAAAGAAGGGAACAAAGAATTCAGACAAGAATTCTTTGTCAATAGCAAGGAGTCGCAAAAAGAATCAGCGGAAATGACAATTCAATCTAACGCAAAGGAGCTTGCTGAACCTGCTGTAGAAACCCTAGCTGCCAAAACCATGAAGAGGCAGGAGGCAACTGCAGTAGAAGAAGATGCCCAAATAATAACAGGACTTGAGATAGATGCAAAGAAAGAAGAAAATCTCCCTGAAAAATACGTCAAAGCAAAATCAAAGAAAAGTGCTAAAAGAGCTGCTGCAAAGTCAGGTACTTCCCAAAAAGGGAAACAAGTGGAAGAGAAACCAATTGCCGAGGATTGTAATAAAGAAGGATTCCGTGAAGATTTTCAAAAAGTTGGGCCTAAAAAATTGGACGCCACCCTTCCGAAGCTCTCGCGCAAGGATAAAAAGAAATTAAAAAAACAAAAGGAAAACGATCAAACCAAAAGTGCACCATCTAAAACGGATGGTGCTGGACCTAGTACATGTGAAGATACCTTTTCACTGTCTCTAGAACAACAATCTGCTAAAGGCCAAGGTGCACTTGAAAGTGCCGTTAATGTAAAGGTTGATAATTGCTCAAATGAATTAGGTAAGATTTTGCGTGAATATTCTCAAACAAGAGAAGATCCATTCAATGAAAGTAGAAACGTCAGTCAAAGTTACTGGTTAATGATGGAAAAAATTGGCAAAAATAAGACGAAAGAATGGAACGAAGAAATCAGACAAAAATTCTTTCTCAATAGCAAGGAGTCGCAGAAAGAATTAACGGAAATTACAAGTCAATCAAACGCGAAGGAGCTTTCTTAACCTGCTGTACAAACCCTAGCTGCCAAAACCATGAAGAGGCAGGAGGCAACTGCAGTAGAAGAAGATGCCCAAAGAATAACGGGACTTGAGATAGATGCAAAGAAAGAAGAAAATCTCACATAAAATACGTAAAAGCTAAACCAACTAAAATTGCAAAAAGAGCTGCTGCAAAATCAGGTACTACTAAAAAAGGGAAACAAGTGGAAGTGGAAGAGACATCAATTGCCGAAGATTGTAATGACGAAGGACTCGGTGAAGATTGTCAAAAAATTGGGCCTAAGAAATTGGACGCCAACCTACCAAAGCTCTCGTGCAAGGATAAAAGGAAATCACAAAACAAAAGGAAAGTGATCCAAACAAAAGTGCAGCATCTAAAATAGAAGGTACCGGCCCTAGTGCTTGTGAAGAGACCTTTTCACTGTCTCTAAGACAACATTCTGCTAAAAACCAAGGGCACTTGAAAATGCCGTTGATATCAAGGTTGAAAATTGTTCAAATAAAGCAGGTGAGATTTTGTGTAAATGTTCTTGCAAAAGAGAAGATCCTCTCAGCAAAAATAGAAATGTCAGTCAAAGCTGCTGGTTAATGTTGGAAAAAGTTGGTAAAAATAAAACGAAAGAAGGGAAAGAAGAAATAAGACAAGAATTTCTTGTCAATAACAATGAGTCGCAGAAAGAATCAGAGGAAATGACAAGTTAATCTATCACGACGGAGGTTGCTGAACCTGCTCTAGAAACCCTAGCTGCCAAAAGTATGAAGAGGTAGGAGGCAACTGCAGCAGAAGAACATGCCTAAGGAAAAACAGGATTTGGGATAGATGCAAAGAAAGAAGAAAATATTCCTGAAAAATACATCAAAGCAAAATCAAAGGAAAGTGCTAAAAGAGCTGCTGCAAAGTCAGGTTCTTCTAAAAAAGGGAAACAAGAGGAAGATATAGGGAGAATTCAGTGAAGATTTTCAAAAAGTTGGGTCTAAGAGACCGGACACCAGCCTACCAAAACTCTCGCGCAAGGATAAAAAGAACTTGAAAAAAAAGGGAAAACAATCAAAACAAAGTGCAGCATCTAAAATGGAAGGTGCAGGCCCTAGTGCACGTGAAGAGACCTTTTCACTAACTCTAGAACAACATTCCACTAAAGGCCTAAATACACTTGAAAATGCCGTTGATATAAAGGTTGAGAATTGCTCAAATGAAGCAGGTGAGATTTTGTGTGAATAGTCTCACACAAGATAAGATCCAGTCAATGGAAGAAGAAATGTCAGTCAAACCTACTGGTAAATGATGGAGAAAGTTGGCAAAAATAAGACGAAAGAAGAGAACGAAGAAATCAGACAATAATTTCTTGTCAATAACAAGGAGTTCGCAGAAAGAATCAGAGGAAATGACAAGTCAATCTAAGCCAAAAAAGGTTGCTGAACCTGCTATTGAAACCCAAGCTGCCAAAAGCATGAAGAGGCAGGAGGCAACTGCAGTAAAATAAGATGTCCACAGAGTAACAGGACTAAGGATAGATGCAAAGAAAGAAGAAAATCCCGCTGAAAAATACATTAAAGCAAAATGAAAGAAAAGTGCTAAAAGAGCTGCTGCTTAGTTAGGTACTTCTAAAAAAGAGAAATAAGTTGAAGAGACACCAATTACCGAAGATTATAATAAGGAAGGGTTCGATGAAGATTTTCAAAAAGTTAGGCCTAGGAAATTGGTCCTAGACTGTGGCGAGAGAGCTCATTCTAGAGAAAATTTCAAAGTTCTAGTTCACTTTTTAAGTGGAAACTTGGAGGAGCCTGTGCCCCCTTCTACGCTCGTTAATTTCCCAAAGTCAACGAATAAAAATTTTGAGATAGCAACTTTGTTTAGCATAGTCGAAAAACATACAACCATGTTTTTAGGATGACTTACTTCCCCACAGTCTTTGAGGGGGCTCCAAGTTACAAACTTTGATTAGTGTTTATATGCATTAATGGTTATTTGGAAGTGTACGGACATTTTCCAAGGGATTTTTTTCGTTTGAGGTGGGGGGGTTTAGGAGAGGGAGCTACGTAGTAGAATCTTTCCTTGAAGGAATTTGTCATGGGGAAAGAAAAATTCCATGAAGGGGGCCAAGAACTTTCTAAAATTATTTAAAAAATAAAAAAAATAACATGAAATAGTTTTTCAACTGAAAGTAAGGAGCTTTATTAAAAGTTAAAAAGAACAGAAATTATTACACATATGACGATTTCATCTCCTTCTAGATACCCCGCTCTTTATGCTGAAGTACTTTTAGTAATTTCAGCTATTTCTGACGAACGGGAGACGAGCCTTGGTAACGAGTGGCCCGGCTCAATGGTAACCAAAACTCTAAAAAGCAGAGTTTTGATACTAATCGTTACAACTAAAGAATTATATTTTTATGCTGATTTTAGATATGTAATTTCCATCAAGTTTAGTCTCACGTATCAAAAGTTAAGAGCCTGAGAAAATTTGCCTTATTTTAGAAAATAGGGGGGAACATCTCCTAAAAGTACTAGAATCATAAACAATCGTACCATCAGATTCAACGCATCAAAAAACCCTACTGTAGAAGTTTCAAGCTCTCATTTACAAAAATGTGGAATTTTGTGGTTTTTGCTAGAAGACAAATCACGGATGCGTGTTTTTTTTAGGACCCAATGGTCCTAGAACGTCGCGAGAGCGTGGAGGAATAAGGTTATAACAGAGTGGAGACTCCAAACCATCCCACAGTACTGGAACAGCTCCAGCATAACCTCGTCAGGGTAAATGCTTTAGCTAAAAAATAAATATCTCAGATAAAACAAATCGTTATTCAAGAACAACATTACGCAAACATAGCCTGTAATTAATTAACGCTTTATAAAGATTCGAATCTCCTGACCATTGTTGCGACTTTTGTTTTTGCAAGGGGTTTGAATTAATTTATAGTACATTACTGACAGGATATGATTGTGCTTTTCTGTTCATTGCACCAGGAAAGGTTTCTTACCAGGCTATTTAATAACCTGGAATAATTAAAATTTCCAGCTTCACCTCCTCGGTAACATTGGCATTAGTATGGTGAAGTTTGACAAGTTGGGCTACTTAGCTGTTAATTCTAATACCAGTAGAGCAAAAGATCGATTCCACTAGCAGTAATAATAATGCAACCATTTTTGCCATTTAACTTTCTAGTGTGTTTCTATGGCTCCTTTGCATTATGTGGTACCAATTCAGATATTCATTCTACGAGTTTAAATAATGTAAGAGCGGGACTGCTGAATAATTTTCTGTTAGGCGCACCTCAACCTTCGATGCACTGACTTCCCATAATCATGGGAATCATGGTTTAATTGTTCGGGACTTCTTTTGGCTCGAACGTAGTAGCTCATTGTAAGCCCCTTAACTAGTAGACGGTCTGTTAGCTAAATGATATTCATGGTGTTTTTTTATTGATCGTAGTTAACCGAGTGTAACGAATTCTGTCTTTAGTTATTCAAGCGAAGTAAAGTCTTGAAGTTGAGTGACGTTATAGAAATCAAAAGTAATTCCCTAAACGTTGTTCCTAGTTGCTCCTATAAAAGTAAAGAAGCCTAAAGAGAAATTAAAAATACACCTTAACTGTATTTGCATTGTACGTAAAGCAAAAAAGGAGATTTTCTTCCACTATAAGAAAGTATACCATATAAAAGCATTCGTAAAGGGTAGTAGTTGTTTAGTTGAGTGATGCTAGTCATAATCTCGAGCATCACACATATTTCCCGAAACGCACTTTCGGTTGCTCCTGTGAAATTGAAGAGGCCTCATAAACAGTTACAAATTCAATTAAGCCAACCCAAAAAATGGTTTTCATAATAGAAAATTCTTTGTTTTTACCATATGCAAAGTATTTGCGAAGTCTAGTTTTTCAGTCGGGTGAGGCTAGTGTAATTTCGATTGAGTAAAGAATTTCCTTAAATCTAATGACATGAAACACATTCTATAAAATCGAAGGACTTTCATAAAAAATAAATACAATTAAATTTATTTACAATAAAACAGTTGTCACCAAAGAAAAAGTAGTAGCTACAGTTTTAAGTTATAATTCTTTGTTCTTTTCGGAAAACTCCGTTCTCGATTCATAGTTTCCAAGATCATCTAATCCTGCTTGCATGTTAATAGCTGTACCTGGTTTTGCATTTCTCGAAGCTTCTGATCCTGCATTTATTCCATGTTACATCCAGCTCGGAAGTTTGACATCAGTTGTCGGCCTCTCTTCAGCCTGAAAGTTTAATCGTTCATTTTCCAAGCAGAAATGCAATTTCAGGGAAAGTTCTACTCTACCCCTTATGAATAAAACAATTATATCAGAAAAAAGTTTCCTTTTGAAAAAGTTAACAGGTTTTTTTTTCACAATAGCAGTCTCCAAAGAAAATTTTAAGTATTTGCTGCCTTTGAACAAAAACAATGTGGTGAACGGGGTCCACAGGTCTTATTTGCATGTGACCCAATGATCACTATTTGTGACCAGTGCGCTCGTGTGCTATCAATGTGTATCCGAATGTATTGCTGGTAATATAAACTGTACCACAAACGTAGAATTCGAACCAAAAGGATCGTAAATTTTTTTCTTTTACTCGACAAAGAGTGATATCAATCGGTTGTCAGTAAGGGTTTGACTATAGAAGTAAAATACAACATTGTCTTTCAATAACTGAACGTCAGTGGAAAAGGCCTAAAATTAGATGAAAGTGATGCCATTTCAGGATGCTTCTAGTTCGAACTTGGCACTTCTAGTACAGCTTCTAATACCCACCGTACATGCACATGCGCACCTAACACTATACACGCGGATTGATCCAAAATAGTGATACTTGACTGCAAGGTCCTGTTGGGAGGGGTGGGGGTCGGGATAGTTATTTTGAGCCCCCACACCTGAAATGTTTGTCCGACTTGTAAAAACGGAACAAAAATGCATATAAACAAATTTTTGGTGCATTAAAAAAAATTGTAAATTGTAACCCTCCCCCCCTGAAGAAAAATACTGGATACGGATCTAATTGAGAGATGTATTTTTAAAAGGATCGTGATAATTATGGACAATGTTCGTCACCCTGAAAAAAAAATCTGGAATGATGTTTTCATTTCGCGGTCATTTATATGCTTAAATTAAATGAAAAAAAAAAGCGACATTACTGAATGTCGACTTACTGAAAGTAAGAAGCGACATTAAAACTTAAAACGAACAGAAATTACTCCGTATATGAAAGGGGCAGTTCCCTCCTCAACGCCCCGCTCTTTGCGCTAAAGTTTGACCCTTTCTCTCAAATTTACTTTTTAAAACAGTTCTCAGGCTCGTAACTTTTGATAAGTAAGACTAAATTTGAAGAAACTTATATATTTTATATCAGCATAAAAATCCGATTCTTTTGATGTATCTATTAGTATCAAAATCATATTTTTTAAAGTTTCGTTTACTATTGAGCCGGATTGTTCCCTACTACAGATCGTTACCACGAACTGTTTGATCAGTGCCGGATTATATTAAATAATTGAATAACAACCATCCCAAAAATTGTTGTTCTTAATTGAGGGGTAAAATAGGGGTTGGGCCAACGGTGCCAGAAAAGTTTTTCTCTATATTAGTAGTAACTCCAAAATCTCAACTGCAAAATCATTTGGGGTAACTAACTGTAAGTAAAGAGCAACTCGTTCTAACAGTAAAAGCAACTGTAAAAAGGAATTTTTATGATAGTTAATTGCTTTTTTCTTCGTTTTCAAACATGTAAATTTTAAAGTTTCCTACAAGCAATCATGAGCCTGAGAAAAATCACACCATTGTAAATATACAAAGTTCATTAATTTCAAGCGTGCGCATAAAAACTTCAGGCTGAAAACATTTGTAAAAATTTTGTGAAAGAAGTGACAAAACCTTTAACAGGGGGGGGGGGGATTCGGGGAAAATTACACGACTAAATTCAAAAATGTGACTGTGAATGAAACTATTATATACCAAAATATGAAATTGGAGTTTTTCTGAGATGAATTATGACACGTGGGTTCTTTTTTCTTTTTATAAGGGGCTATTGTATCGAAATTGTGATCCTAGATTATCGAAAGAGGGCTCATTGAAAAAAGATCTGAAGTTATCTCTATCTCTCTTTTTTCTCTATATCTCTGTTTTTTCAATAACACAAGAAATCAAGCTGCAGCAGTTTTATGCCGATTTCTTGTATTTTTTCTTGTGAACCAACTATTTTAGCCTGAGTATGGCCAAAATGATATAAAATACATATTATGAGATTTCCTATTGGCTTGGAGCTATTGAAAAAAAAAATTTACCTTCCAGTTTCAGGGGCTATGTTGGCGCACGGTATATCAATGTAATTGCAAACCAATTTGAAATTATTGAAATTACCTTTGAAATTACCTGAATTATTGAACTTACCTGAAATTAATTATTGATATTGAAATTATTGGAATTAATAATTTCATTAATGAAATTTTTGAAATTATTGAATTATTGAAATAGATTGAAATTACCAACTGGCTCTATTTACTGCACCAAAACTGGCTACTAGTGGAACCAAAAATGCTGATTAGGCCAGGTATGAAACAAAACTGATGTATGATAAATAATAGTAAAACAAAATGTGAACGTTTGTGTTTTATGATAAAAGCATTTCCAAATTATTCGTAAATTGCGTATTATTTCCGCAAATCTTGTAATTGCTGTAGATTTCGGTTTTGAAAACAGAGCAATAATAATTCTACAAAGGGTTTTTTTTACCTAGAGATGAGGTAAACCATCCGAATACCCTCGTTCACCAAGTCTACTATAACAGACCTTATTTAAGATACTAATCGGAAACCCTCGTATGGTTGTAGCTGGCCGCTATCAGGGGTTTGAATTTTTCTTGTACCTAGAAAACAAAGTTCCCCCTTGAAAAATCTTCAAGACCTATTATAAAGCTGTTTCACAAAAGCCAATGAAACTTGCCCTCACTAGCTTGGTGATTGCCTCTTTCCGAAGAGAAGTCACTGACTGCACCAATACACCCCTGTACGAAGAGGAAATGGCAGCTTAGCAAATATTACAACATTTTTCGCACTCATCAAATTGACTTTTGTTGGAATAAATTTAAAAAAAATCAATGAGAAGTGGGTATATTGTTATTCACTGTTTTAGTTTCTTTTAGTTGAAGTGGGCAATAAACGATTTATCTTATAGATATATGACAAAAACTCGTCTATTCTATTCTTAATGATGAGAACTTCAATCAAGGAAATCCCCAGAAACTTCACAAAACAATTTTTCGGAATTTAATTAAAGCTCTCACGATTACTTGCATTTCTTTTGTTTTCTTCACACTGCACATGTATTTTGCAATGCTCACATTTTTGCACTGGCAAAATAAAGCTTGTTAATTCTTGGTTATTCATCAAATAATTCCTTCCAAAGTTTCTGATGAATGGCTGTAATTGCAGTGCACATCTTAAGAAGCTGTATTAATGAAAGTATCTCACAAAATTGTTCCAGAAGACATTTTTAGCAGAATAGAATCGGACTAAAAACAAAATTATAAATTAATAAAATAAAGAGGTCGGCTGCTACTGAAGACGAAAGTCACAGGGTGGGAAAAAAATTAGACTTAGTTACTCAAAAAGTAACCTGTCTGTATGAACATAGGCCCAACAAATTAGCTGGAGGCCAGGGGTGCTAATTGGGAGAGGGACCATTACCTCCTTCATTTGAAAATGGTCTCTTTTGGTATTTTCATTGAAAGGGGAACCAAAAAACAAAAAATTCCCTCGCTAGATTTTGAAAAATATTTTTTGAGCCGTGTCTTCATTTTTTTTGTAAAAAAAAAATTATTGTCACGTCCCCTAAATTTCCGTGTATTGGCGCCACTGGTGGGGGCGTATATGGAAGAGATGGTCGTAAAAGAGTCGGAGAGGAAATCTTTTGATAATAAAACTGGAAGTTCTGGTGCTCTTTTCAAGATTCAAAGGCGATTAGAAGACAACCAGCTCCCCTCTTACCCCCTCCCCCTGTTTAGACGCCATTCCCCCAAGCAAACCCAATAAAAACTTTTAAAGAGCTATTTATTTTAAATAGTCGATGGTAAATAATTATGCCCCCTAGGATGAGCTGACCCAATACAGACGTTGTGGCAAGGGTTGTAAATTATGCAAGTTGCTTAGTGTATACTCATAAGATCTGGGAAAAGGGGGTTTGTTTGATCGTGGCTCTCCAAAAAAAAGCTTAGGATACTATGGTGAAGCTTTGAGCAAATGTTAAGGTGGACGCCAAACAAAATCAAAACCCACTGTGTGCAATCCCAAAGACGTTAAAAAATTAAAATAAATAAAAATGTACAAATAGATTTTACACAATATTTTACTCTATACGTTCTGACTATATTTTGGAATCTAGGTACAATACTCCAAAACTTCTTTTTTCATTATTTTTGTCGGTCATACTTAGTTTTGGCTGCTCAACTTTGTATATGGGGAGGGTTTTCCAAAAGAATAATTTTGCAGAGGATTTTTCTGGGGACTAACAACGTTTGTTTTAATTATTTTTAGAATAATCAAACGAAACAGAGATAAAATTGCCGGCATAAAAGGACTGGAAGTGATGGGTGTGCCCCACTCTCCAGTGCCCGTTCCCACGTTGATCTGGATAAGCTCCCTAGAAAAATCTAACAAGTTCGACCCATGTACCTACTTTCGTAGTAGTTTACTTGTACCTCCCCAGTCTTGTAGTTTTTTTTTCACCACCCGTTAAAAAGTTATATACATATATAATTCGCTTTCGTTTTTGAATTAATACATGTTTTGATTTTAACCCGTTCGTAAGTTAAAAATACCTCATTTTTTCTAATTTTTCAGAATTAACCCCTTCCCCAACTACCCCAAAGAGAGCAGATCCGTTCCAGTTATGTCAATCATGTATTTAGGACTCATGATTATTTTTTCCACGAAGTTTCATCCCGATCCCTCCACTCTAAGTGTTTTTCAAGTTTTAGGTTTCCCCCTCCCAACTCCCCCTCCCAATTTCACCAAATCTGGTCGGCTTAAAATAAAAGCTCTGAGCCACGATATCCTTCTAAATATCAAATTTCATTGAGATCCGATCACTTGTTCGTAAGTTAAAAATACCTCACTTTTTCTAATTTTTCAGAAATATCCCCCCCCCCAACTATCACAAAGAGAGCGGATCCTTTCCGTTTATGTCAATCATGTATCTAGCACTTGTGTTTATTTTTCCCACCAAGTTTCATCCCGATCCCTCCACTCCAAGTGTTTTCCAAGTTTTTGGTTTAACCCACCCAATCCCCCCCCAATGTCCCCAGATCCGGTCGAAATTTAAAATAAGAGCTCTAAGACACGATATCATTCTAAAAGTCAAATTTCATTGAGATCCGATCACCCGTTCGTAAGTTAAAAATACCTCATTTTTTCTAATTTTTCAGAATTAGCCCCACCCCAACTACCCCAAAGAGAGCGGATCCGTTCTGATTATGTCAATCATGTATCTGGGACTTGTGCTTATTTTTCCCATCAAGTTTCATCCCGATTCCTCCACTCTAAGTGATTTCCAAAATTTTAGGTTCCCCCCTCCAACTCCCCCCAATGTCATCAGGCCCGGTCGGAATTTAAAATAAGAGCTCTGAGACACAGTATCATTCCAAACATCAAATTTCATTAAGATCCCGTCACCCATTCATAAGTTAAAAATATTTCATTTTTTCTAATTTTTCAAAATTAACCGACCCTCCACTCCCCCCAAATGATCAAATTGGGAAAAGAGCTATTTCTAATTTAGGCTGGTCCCGTCCCTGATACGCCCGGCGATATTCATCGTCCTAGCTTACCTGGAAGTGCCTAAAGTAGCAAAACCGGGACTGACAGACAGACAGACAGACCAACAGACCGAAGGAAGTTGCGATTGCTATATGTCACTTGGTTAATACCAAGTGCCATAAAAACCTTATATGCCACCAGGGCATAGCAACATGGCTCATTTCAAATTATGGCTATGCTTTATATAAAAACCTTACATGCCATAAGGGTATAACCTACAACCTTGAGGTTGTCGTGAGGGCAGTGGGGAGGGATTTTATCCTCAAGGACATAATTTCTAGAGCTTTCAACTACTTTAAACACAAATGCTATAACAAAATGTAGATAGGAAGTGCTTGGGGAAATGATGGACGTGGGGAGGGGGGAGGTTGGCCCTCTGATCTCCTTCGACTATTTTTAAGGGCACTAACCCTCTCAGTCTCCAATCAAATGAGCCCTTTTTGAAGTTTCTATAAGAACCTTATATACCCTAGGGCATAACTCACAGCCCTTGCCCTGAGGGTTGGGGGGGGGGGGTCCTCGTTGACAAAATTCCCAGATTTTCCAACTGTAAATTGGACGCCACCCTTCCAAAGCTCTCGCACAAGTATAAAAAGAAACTAAAAAACAAAAGGAAAACGATCAAACCAAAAGTGCAGCATCTAAAACAGAAGGTGCTGGACCTAGTACATGTGAAGATACTTTTTCGCTGTCTCTAGAACAACAATCTGCTAAAGGCCAAGGTGCACTTGAAAGTGCCGTTGATATAAAGGTCGAGAATTGCTCAAATGAATTAGATAAGATTTTGCGTGAATATTCTCAAACAAGAGAAGATCCAGTCAACGAAAGTAGAAACAACAGTCAAAGTTACTGGTTAATGATGGAAAAAATTGGCAAAAATAAGACGAAAGAAGGGAACGCAGAAATCAGACAAGAATTCTTTGTCAATAGCAAGGAGTCACAGAAAGAATCAGGGGAAATGACAAGTCAATCTAACGCGAAGGAGCTTGCTGAACCTGCTGTAGAAACCCTAGCTGCCACAACCATGAAGAGGCAGGAGGCAACTGCAGTAGAAGAAGATGCCCAAAGAATAACAGGACTTGAGATAGATGCAAAGAAAGAAGAAAATCTCCCGTAAAAATACGTAAAAGCAAAACCAAAAAAAATTGCTAAAAGAGCTGCTGCAAAATCAGGTATTTCTAAAAAAGGGAAACAAGTGGAAGAGACACCAATTCCCGAGGATTGTAATAAGGAAGGACTCGGTGAAGATTGTCAAAAAGTTGGGCCTAAGAAATTGGACACCAACCTACCGAAGATCTCGCGCAAGTATAAAAAAAAATTAAAAAAAAAAAAACAAAAGTAAAACGATCAAAACAAAAGTGCAGCATTTAAAATGGAAGGTACAGGCCGTAGTACATGTGAAGAGACCTTTTCACTGTCCCTTGAACAACAATCTGCTAAAAGCCGAGGTGCACTTGAAAGTGCCGTTGGTATAAAGTTTGAGAATTGCTCAAATAAAGCAGATGAGATTTTGTGTGAATATTCTCACACAAGAGAAGATCCAATCAACGAAAGTAGAAATTTCAGTCAAAGCTACTAGCTAACGATGGATAAAGTTGGAAAGACAAAAGAAATTAACGAAGGAATCAGAAAAGAATTCATTTTCAAAAGCAATGAGTCGCAGAAAGAATCAGAGGAAATGACAAGTCAATCTAAAGTGGAACAGGTTGCTGAACCTACTATTGGAACCCTAGCTGGCAAAAGCCTAAAGGGGCAGGAGGTAACTGCAGTAAAAGAAGATTCCAAAGAGCATAAGGACTGGGTATAGATTCAAAGAAAAAAGAAAATCTCACTGGAAAATACTTCAAAGCAAAATCAACAAAAAGTCCTAAAAGAGTTGCAGCAAAGTCAGGTACTTCAAAAAAAGAGAAACAATTAGAAGGGTCAGTAATTGCCGAGGATTGTAATAAGGAAGGATTCGGCGAAGATTTTCAAAGAGTTGGGGCTAGGAAATTGGAAACCAACCTACCAAAGCTCTCGCGCAAGGATAAAAAGAAATTGAAAAAACAAAAGGAAAACGATCAAAACAAAAGTGCAGCATCTAAAATTGAAGGTTCTGGCCCTAGTGCATTTGAAGAGACCTTTTCACTGTCTCTAGAACAATATTCTGCTAAAACCTGAGGTGCACGTGAAAGACCCGTTGATATTAAGGTTGAGAATTGCTAAAATAAAGCAGGTGAGATTTTGTGAAAATATTCAAATACAAGAGAAGATCCAGTAAACGAAAAAGGAAATATCAGTCAAAGCTACTGGAATGAAAGAAAAGTCGGAAAAATAAGGCAAAACATGGCAATGAGGCAATCAGACAAGAAAGGCTTGACAATAACAAGGATTTGCAGAAAGAATCAGAGGAAATAACAAGTCAATCTAACACGATGAATGTTGCTGAACTTGCTCTAGAAACCCTAGCTGTCAAAAACATGAAGAGGCTAGAGACAACTGCAGTAGAACAAGATGCCCAAAGACTAAAAGGACTAGGGATAGACTCAAAGAAAGAAGAAAATCTCCCTTAAAAATATGTCAAAGCAAAATCAACGAAAAGTAGTAAAAGAGCTGATACAAAGTCAGGCACTTCTAAAAAAAGGGAATCAAGTGGAAGAGACGCCAATTTCCGAAGATTGTAATAAGGAAGGATTCCGTGAAGATTTTCAAAAAGTTGGGCCTTACAAAATTGGACGCCGCCCTTCCAAAGCAACCGGTCCCACCTCTTCCCTTCAAGGTTTCAAGGCTCCCTTGAAGGAGTTTCAAGGTTTTATAGACTGTGAAACCTTCTAAGAGAGGGTTAATAAAATGCTCCCTCCCCTTGTACATAGCTGACAGAGATCATAGTGGCCCCTGTGAAACTTTTGGCTTACTGACTTTTATGACGTGAAAAAAACGATTTAGATTGTTCATGAATTTTAGAAAACTTTTCTCTGCCTCCAAGCGACCTTAATATATTTTGTTATTTCTTTATGGTATTAGAGAACCAAAACTCGGGCAGAAAATACCAAACTTGAGTTGGATAGTCGGACAAGGGCAAGTGAGTATTAATCCCGTCGATACTATTCTTGAAGGCTCCAACATGAGTTAATTTTGGACTGTCTTTTTGCGCAGTCAAAGCTACTGGTTAACGATCGAAAAAGTTTGCAAGACGAAAGAAGGGTAAGAAGGAATCAGAAAAGAATTCCCTGTCAATAACAACGAGTCGCAGAAAGAATCGGAGGAAATGACAAGTCAATCTAAAGCAAAAGAGGTTGCTGAATCTGCTATTAAAACCCTAGCTACCAAAAACAAGAAGAGGCAGGAGGCAATTGCAGTAGAAGAAGATGCCCAAAAAATAAAAGGACTTGGGATGGATGTAAAGAAATAAGAAAATGTCCCTGAAAAATGCGTAAAAGCAAAACCAACAAAAAGTGCTAAGAGAGCTGCTGCAAAATCAGGTACTTCTAAAAAAGGGACACAAGTGGAAGATACACCAATTGCAGAAGATTGTAATAACGAAGGACTCGGTGAAGATTGTCAAAAAATTGGGCCTAAGAAATATGACGCCAACCTACCAAAGCTCTCGAACAAGGATAAAAGGAAATCAAAAAACAAAAGGAAAATTATCCAAGCAAAAGTGCAGCATCTAAAATGGAAGGTACCGGCCCTAGTGCTTGTGAAGAGACCTTTTCACTGTCTCTAAGACAACATTCTGCTAAAAACCAAGGTGCACTTGAAAATGCGGTTGATATCAAGGTTAAGAATTGTTCAAGCAGGTGAGATGTTGTGTAAATATTCTTGCAAAAGAGAAGATCCTCTCAGCGAAAGTAGAAATGTCAGTCAAAGCTACTGGTTAATGGTGGAAAAAGTTGGTAAAAATAAGACGAAAGAAGGGAAAGAAGAAATAAAACAGGAATTCCTTGTCAATAACAATGAGTCGCAGAAAGAAGCAGAGGAAATGACAAGTGAATCTAACACGAAGGAGGTTGCTGAACCTGCTTTAGAAACCCTATCTGCCAAAAGTATGAAGAGGCAGGAGGCAAATGCAGCAGAAGAACATGCCTAAGGAATAACAGGATTGGGGATAGATGCAAAGAAAGAAGAAAATATTCCTGAAAAGTACGTCAAATCAAAATCAACGGAAATTGCTAAAAGAGCTGCTGCAATGTCAGGTTCTTCTAAAAAAGGGAAACAAGAGGAAGATATAGGGAGAATTCGGTGAAGATTTTCAAAAAGTTGGGTCTAAGAAATCGGACACCAACCTACCAAAACTCTTGCGCAAGGATAAAAACAAATTGCTAATAATTGCTAATAAATAAAAAAAAAAGTGCTAAGAGAGCTGCTGCAAAATCAGGTATTTCTAAAAAAAGGGAATCAAGTTGAAGAGACACCAATTGTCGAAGATTGTAATAATGAAGGACTCGTTGAAGATTGTCAAAAAATTGGGCCTAAGAAATTGGACACCAACCTACCAAAGTTCTCGTGCAAGGATAAAAGGAAATCAAAAAACAAAAGGAAAATGATCCAAACAAAGTGCAGCATCCAAAATGGAAGGTGCAAGCCCTAGTGCATGTGAAGAGACCTTTTCACTAACTCTAGAATAACATTCTGCTAAAGGCCAAAATACACTTGAAAATGCCGTTGAGATAAAGGTTGAGAATTGCTCAAATGAAGCAGGTGATATTTTGTGTGAATAGTCTCACACAAGATAAGATCCAGTCAACGGAAGTAGAAATGTTAGTCAAACCTACTGGTGTATTTTTCGAAATAGTTCTTATAAGCAACATTATTTAGCTCGGCAAATTTTTTCTGAATAAAAGAAATGGGGTTAAGTTCTTTGGTCCACTTTGAGAAGTCAGTCTTTATTATGGGGGTTGACCAACTCCAAGGGGGGGTTTGGGGGAATGTGGGTGCAATAGATTTTACTGGCACTGGGAACTTCTTCTGGATATTTGCATATTCATTTGAAACGCCTCTAAACACAGATGAATTTCTTAACCAGTTATGCAGGGTATGAGAATCATTGGCTTGAATTTTTGTAAGGTAATTAATTAGTAGAGATCTTCTTCTTTCGTTTATTGGTGATTGTCCACTCTCAGTAAGCAGAAACTTACTTTTTGTTGGTTTCCTAAGACCAAATATAAGACGAATTATATCATTTTGCGTCGTTTCGATTTTTTGCATGTGGGTCTTAGCACAAGCACCATAAACTATGAGGCATAATCAATATTGGGTCTTATATATGATTTATAAAATTAGAGTAGTGTTTTCTCATTAAAGCCCCAAGGTGTGGCTAGTAGCCTTTTAATTATTCTTATTTCACTCCAGATACGCTGGTTTCATATGCTATTGCACTGTTGTTAAGCCGATGGTAAATCATTTCGTCAGTTTCTTCCTAAAATGTTACAGTTTCTTGTTACGGCTAGCTCATACGGTATGAGTTTTTTTGACGTTCATTTGGAGAGATTCCACATCCAAACAAAAGCTGTTGGCTAGCATATATATCCAGCAATTATATTTCCTCCGTCCAAACAAAAACTAATAGAAAACACTGTTAGAAAATTGTTTTAGTAAATTGAATGGTTTTTGGAGAATCTGAAGTATAACGTTCAAATACTAAATAACGCTACCAATGAAACGTCTAAGAAGAAGCAGGATGGTTACTTTTTATAATTGTAACGGTAATTAGAGAGTAGAAAGCTACTAATATTTCTTATCTTTAGCATATTCTTAGCGCAGATTTTCCCTGTTTTAAAGTTCACTTTGCCCAAGGGTAATATTAACAATCCTAAACTCTCTATTAATGTTATAAGCATAAAAGCTAACCATCCTTCTTCTTTTTAGACGTTGCGTTGGTTGCGCTATTTAATTTTTGATTGTTGCCCTTGGAATTCTTGAGCAATGTTTCGACTTGTTAGACCAATTCTCTAATAATTTCTTTTAACAATTTTTGCTTGGATTGGAAAAGAAAGCTTCATATCTCTCTGAGAAGGAACACATAGCTATACCTTGAATCCCATTTTAGGTACCGAAATTTTTTTGGCGGGGGGAACTTAAAATGGTTTTTGGCACCTAAATAGGAGGATTAGTCGGAAAATGGCTTGTTTCCCCCCAATGTTTACAAATGAACAAAATTATTTAGGGTACACTCTTCCCAAAATAGATTCCTTGCCTAAAATCCTGTTAGTAAATTGATTTTGTTTATAGAAAATTGTACTTCTATTTCTATGTACTGATTTGTTTCTCAGAAAATTTTCAATAAAAATGAAACTACTTAGCAAGGTCTTGGTACGAATATTGAAAAATGAAAAGTGGGGGGGGATGCTAGCTCACCTACTCATGAAGTACCTTGATTTTATGTGTTTTTTTTATAATATCAAATATTGCCTATAAAATTTATCCATTATCTTCCCTTTTTTACTTTTACCTCCTGGAAAATGGATTCTTAATATGTTCTTGGTATGCTTGGATTTTTGATGATACTCTAAAATGTTCGTCTCTACAATATCACTTTGTATTGCTCACTTCATGGTCCTTCATATAACAATTTCTTTATAATGAAAACAACAACTTCAAATAGGATAATCCAATGTTCCTATTCGCTAAGACTGGAAATAAGCAAAGGTGAAGAGGTGATAGTGGGTAACAAGAATACGGTTATAGTGGACAGCTTAAGTTAAGGAAAAATTAATATTAGTAAAGACTGTGGGTGCAGCGAAGATATTAACAGCCAAGGCTTAGGGTGTGTTTCCACAGTTTGAAAAAAAAATCTGGAGGAACAACAGGATGTCTGCAAAACAAGATGAGAGTATTGGAAGCTGCAGTTATGACAGTGGTAAGATATAGCTGTGAACCGTGGGTCTTCTAAAAACGAAGGAGGATTTGCTAGATATTTTCTATAGAAACGTCTACGGATTGTTTGGGTACCCGTCCAACTGAATGTATTTCAAACAGTAAACTGTACTGAGAAAAAGATAGAGATGACTAGGACCCATTCTACAGATAACAGATTGGCAAAGATTGTTTTTGTCAGCTAATCATCTAGGGCCAAACAAAAACAGGTCGTCCATGAATGGGATGTGAGGATGTTGCAAGGAAAAATTTAAGCGAAATTTGAACTTCTTAGGAGGGTGTAAAGAGGGAGGATTTGGATATATTGAAGGGAAGAGGAGTGTGCGTAGCTGTATTGGCCTCAGGCGGCTTAGTGCTGTATTGAGTTGCTAGCAGTAGTAGTATAGCACTAATAAATTGAATACACTCATGTGATATGTAGTACAAGGATAGGAACTTTACTAACGCTATTCTATCAGCCAAATCAAAATGGTTGTTCATGATGCATAAAACTGAGAACTAAAAGGGTATGATAATTCAAATGTATCCCTACCATTGACCTATTTGGTCAACATAC
Organism: Artemia franciscana; assembly: GCF_032884065.1. Classification (NCBI taxonomy): domain Eukaryota; kingdom Metazoa; phylum Arthropoda; class Branchiopoda; order Anostraca; family Artemiidae; genus Artemia; species Artemia franciscana. The sequence goes on along the minus strand of NC_088872.1, from coordinate 18,623,547 downwards.
CCTCTTCCCTTCTCAATACTACCCTTTTTTCTAAAATATTGTATCTACTAAAATTTTTCTCTAAAAATTATATTTTAGTCTGACAAGTAATACTGTGCTAACAACTTTGTTTCTTACAGAGGTCAAGGCAATGCCTCTGTAATTGCCAAACTCCCTTTACTCCAAACTCCCAAGTCCCTTTTCCCCAAACTCCAAACTCCCAAACACCTTTACTGTAAAGTGGTTTAAATCATTAGGTACTTACCCTTTATCAAAACTCAGATTGGCAAAGATCGATTTTGTCAGCCAATCATCTAAGGCCAAACAAACAGCAGGTCGTCCATGGAAGGGATGTCAGGATGTTGCAGGGAAAAATTTAATCGAAATTCTTGGGAACTTCTTGGGAGGGTGTAAAGAGGAAGGATTTGGATATGTTGAAAGGGAGGAGGAGTTTGCATAGTTGTATTAACCTCAGGCAGCTTAGTGCTGCGGTGAGTTGTTAGCAGTAGTAGTATAGCACTTATAACTTAAATACGCTCATGTGATATACAGTACAAGGATAGGAACTTTACTAGCGCTATTCCATCAGCCAAATCAAATGGTTGTTCATCATGTATAAAACTGAGAACTAAAAGAGTATGATAATTCAAATGCTTCCCTATCATTAACCTATTTGGTCGACATACCCTCTTCCTTTCTCAATACTAAGCTTTTTTTCTAAAATACTATATCTACTAAAATTTATCTCTAAAAATTATATTTTAGTCTGATAAGTAACACTCTGCTAAGCACGTTGTTTCTTACAGAGGTCAAGGCAATGCCTCTGTAATTACCAAACTCCCTTTACTCCAAACTCCCAAGTCCCCTTTCCCCAAACACCTTCACTGTAAAGTGGTCTAATTCATTAGGTACCTACCCTTTAACAAAACCCAGATTCAGAATCTTCAGTAATTTAGCTTCAACTTTGCAAACACCACATTTTTGAAACTTATGTACCACGCTATTAATAAATGAGAAATTAAAAGTTTTCAGTGCTTTAGTCCTGTTTCTAATTCGTTTTCCTGAAACAAATCTTCCTTGACTTCCAAAAAGAAGAAAAGTTTTCATTTCTTCTTTATCATTTCCTACAGCTTTATCACGGATTGAAACAGCTTTCTAAGTGTTCCGTCACTCTCTAACACTTATTTTATCACTAATTGATGCACCGTTCTTATATTTTCCTAGGTCAAGTCCAGACTATCAACTTCCTCTCAGTTTCTTAACTTGCTAATATAATATCGGCTGCAATCTGGCTGCATCTTCTAGATCTTTGTCAATTTTATCCACGGTCTCCATTCGAAATCTCCTTAGTTTGTATTTGTATTTCTCCTCTACTTCCCTTTTATTCTGATTAAACCTATCACTGAGAAACGAGTACGAAGCACTTCTCTCTTCTCGATCTACTAATTGAGGCACCGTCCATATATTTTACAAGGTCAAGTCCAGACTGTCAACTTCCTCTATTTCTTAACATGCTAATATAATATGTTACTATAGTGCCCTTTGGCTGCATCTTCTAAATCTTTGTCAATTTTATCCACGGTCTCCATTCGAAATCCCCTTAATTTGTGCTTGTATCTCTCCTCTACTTCCCTTTTATTCTGATAAAACCTATCATTAAGAAACGAGTACGAAGTGCTTCAATATTCTACCAAGTTTAAAGCTTTTCTGCTAAGATCCCCGGCTACATTTTAAAATGCCCTCCCTAAGACATCTTTTGGTCTTAAACTAATTTTCTAATATCATTTCGTCCAGTTTCTATATTGTCAAATTCTAAAATCTCCAGCTTCATATCCAGCTGTTCTTAAAAACTTCCTCTCAAATTCTCATCGTGGAGTACATCAATTTCATAGCTACCTGAAAAGTAGTTATCGTTCCTAAGGTTTAACTTCAAATTAGCTCTCGACACTACTAGAACGTGATTTTTATTTTTAACAAAATAAAAGTACTCCATTCAACCCTAGTGTCCTGTTTCGACCCTTCCAGTCTGTCATACCATTATGTAAGTACAATTTCAACTTTTGGTCTATTTTATGTTGACAGTTTTCTGTGCCATCAATATGCAAATTAAGTACAGGAAAGATACTTTATTTGAAGCCATCTTACTTTTTCGAACTTGGTGACTTTTAATTCTCTGACGAAGCCACCAGATGCTGCTACCGTCCCTTTTTTTAGATATCAGCACTGTTCACAGTAGCCGCCTCCCATCCTAAGACCTGTTACTTTCAACGCTCGTCGTGGCCTTCGTAACTTCCTTGTTTGCAACACTAGATCGCTGTGCAACTAAACAGAAGATTTTGAAGCTGTTATTCGCCACTGTTATTTTCTTCTTTTTTTTTTTGTGTTAGTTTGTTATTTAGCATAGTGAAGCAACGCAAATTAGCTGTTAGCTACGATGTTGTTTAAATAAACCTATCTCTCTCTCTCTAACCAAAATGTAAAGCAGCCTCTTATTCATACCTAGTTGCCTTTATTTACTTAAGTGTTTTCACTTATTTCTAAAATACTCCTTTTGAGAAAAAACAGCAAAAAAACTCCCAGTTTTAAGTGCGTAGATATGGAGACTATTTAGCACCGTATACTAATATTAGGAAATACTTTGTGCATGTATTAGCACCCTACATTTGGTGCTATTAGGAGACTAACAGCACTAAAGGTTTCTACAACTACAAACTATTCTAGTTCAAGCGTCTAAATTCGTCATGCAAAATCAAGCTTATCCCCTCATTTGAGGACTTTCTTTTTTTCGCTACTTGCAAAAAAGAGCAGCATTTGGTAGCCTAATGTCTATTTGTAATGCGTCCTAATCATCTTTAGTGTCTCATTCTTCATGGACTTATACACAGCGATTAAATCACATTTAGTAGGATCGATAAATTTACAGATAATCCGTGATTTCTTTTTCCGTAGTGATGCACGACAACTGATATATCAGACGAGACATCCATATATGTGATACCGAGTGATAGAAGATTTCTTTACACAGAATATAATGTCAAGAAATGAGGAGTTCCAATTCAGATAGTGAAAGCAAAACCAACATATACGCCTGACCTGATTATGTAACCAAGAGAAAGAAGCAAATTAAAACGATAGCAATAACTCATAATTAAAAACAGGACTCAAATTAAAGGAACATTCATACAGTTACTCAAAGCATTATCTGATCTTCCTTGGAGTTAAGAAACTATGATTCTTACATCTTAATTCCCATTTTTCTTCGTTATTTCTACCGTTTTTATTCTTTGGAGGAGACAGCCATTGGCTATATAGCCTAAACATTCATGTAGCCTATATTAGTTTGCTTTTCTTAAAAAGCAAACTAAGTCTTTGTTTAAAAAACACCTCTTGTTTCGGAATTGATTGGCTCTTGCAAAATGGCAGGGTGGTATTCCTAATCAATTTTTTGACACAACACTGTTGTGTGACAGTGACAGTTTCTATTACAAGGAATAAAAGAAAAAAACAAAGAAAAAAGAAAGAATAAAAGTAGATAGTATACTATCAAATTTTTGAATTAAAAACATGTGAACTATTTAAAACAGATACGGATTTATTCAGCAAACAAAACAAAAAAATTGATCTCATGCACTATTATATACTCACACGAACACTACGAAAAACAAATGCTCAATAATGAGGAATAAATGGAAATGGAATAAGGGCACATAAAAATAGCGAATTGCAATTGTATTATTCTCGTAAAAAGAGAAGTTTTGAAGTCAAATGAACCAAAATCCTTTCGTCTGAAGTCCTGTAAACATTAAGGTAAAGTTTCACAACAACGAAATATGTGTGTAAACCACGCCACAGTATGCATACTCGTAGATTTAAGCCTCAAAAGCTGGGGAGAATAGCTGAATTCATCAAAGAGGGAAGTAATATATACAGAAAAAGTACATTTTTAACCTATAGGTTTCCGATTATTTTTCCTGGGGTTGGGGTAAGGGCTGTTTTTAAGGAATTGGGTTGATCCCCCTTTCACCAAGCGACATTTTCTCTGCGTGCAAGTATCAGACGATGATTTTTTTTTTATACCCGTACCCATTAAAAAAGGGAGACAAAACGATCTCTAAATATATACAAAACTACTTCGCCACTTCATATAATTTTTCCGTTTCAAATGAAAGCTAATGGCTGTGAAATGGAGAAAGAACATTGTTATGGTTTGAACAAACCAACTTATCAAACAAAACAAACACGGCTTAACTCGGGTATCTTAAGCGACTAAAACCCCTAAATAAAAAATAAATGAAAGAAGGAAACAGCTCGACAAAGGAAATATATAATAATAAACAGTCAGCTAGAGCGCCATCTCCTTAAAACGAATCAAAAACGGGCACAAAATTAACTCCAATCAATGAAAAACAACAAAAATCTATTGAGGCTGAGGGAATGATGCTTGAGGCCATTGGTGAGGTGGCAGCATGGGTCCTTCAATGCTCCTTGGCATGCCAGCATGGTGTCTACAACAAAAGAAAATAGATCAGGTCCGCTTGACAATATAAGTAGAAAGAGTGAGAAATATTGATTTGAAAATTAATAATACTTTTATTCGTTTTTTAACAGTAAGATTAACTGACGTTCAGTTGAGCACATCACTTCCCATACATGTCAAATTCATAAAATATTGATACAGAGAATTGTGGATCAAGGTACATTTTGAGAGAGCCGTTGCTTTGAGTGTTATTATAAATTTGTATGCCCTTTTTAATTAGTGTGATTACTCAACGATCAAATGAGCTATTCACTTACTATATTAGTCATCTCTACAAATAAATCAGCAGCGAACATTGAGAATTGACGTACTTTGTTCGATTGATTATACTGCAACACTAATCTGCTGAATAAGAAAGGGTTACACAGCTAAGTGTAGTTCTACGTCATTATTTTTCCATTTTTCAAGGAAAAGGTAAAGAATACGGCATTAGACTTTACAGTCCCTACCGGCGGTACTGATCACCGTTTCTTGGCCCTTCAGCCAGGAAGTGTACCCATTCTAGGTACCCATTTTAAGCTGGGTTGATTCTGGCTGAGCTTACTGAGTCACGCTACTGAACCCCGTCCCGAACTAAATAATTGGGTATACTAGGATTCGAACCCTTGCCATCTCAGACAAAGGATCCTGAATCCAGCTCACAAATCCACTCGGCCAGGACGGCTCATAAAGATATCTACTAAAATTCTTCAAGGAAAGACATCTACCAAACTTTGCCTTTTTTTTTCTCTAGCACAAATAAACTCATAGCAGCTTTTGCTGAAGAATAGAAGACATGTTGGTTTTTAAACAGTTATTTGATTTTCCTAAATTTCTGGGATGACTTAATTGGAGACAATGGACCTTTTTGGCCTGAGCCTCGACTCAGTTTGGTTAGCCCTCAAACATATTTCATTCTATTTCATATTTCTTATCAAGGTGATTGATAACTAAGGCACTTCTCAATTATTCACCTAAGAGTGAAAATTTGATCGACACGTCCACAACCCTTCCTTAAACCGCACTGCTCTTCTCTTAAAGCTTTATTTACGACATGTCTAAGTTTAAAGAATATCATCATACTAAGTAAGTTGCTATTTATAGAAACCAGGCTATTGCCATTATAATTATCACACTCACTCCTATCACCTTTCCGTTACAGGGGTATATTTAGGGTTTTCTTAAAATCGCTACATACTTCCCCTTTAAAAAAAAAAAAAAAAAAAAACAATTATAATCTTCAGTAACTTGTTTCTAACCTCATCAGGTGATATATCTTTGGAAATGTTATTCCAATTATTACATCGATTTCCCTTCTTCATAGAAATTAGGGTTCCCCTTTAATAAAATCTCGATAGAGTTTTTCTTTTTTATTCCCTCTAGGTTAATGAATTAGACATAGATTTTCATATTTTCGGTGTTTTCTCTTTTCGAATTCTCAGTGCCTATGTGTCTTTGTTCCTCCACACGATCCTGGCTTCTGGAGCATCATGCCCTGGATCTCTCCTGTGTTTGTACATGTTGAGCAGATAACTAAAAATCAGGGGTCTTTTCTTCGAAATGACCATAATTTTTTTTCGCAATAAACGTTTACTTTTAAGACGAACCGAAATAAAAGTTACCATTCCTGAATCAGTGTCTGATGGCGATTTTTTTGAACAACGTATTTTTTTCTAAGCACGTTTTTTAACTTTTAATTGCTATGGGTTTTGATTCGCTCTTTACTAGGTTGCGGTTACCGCTGCAACCATGATGTCCTAGAGCAGTAAAAAGTGGCGGCAATTCACGAAAATATAGACAAGAGGGGGACAAAATTTATTTATTTAAAATCCAAGGGTGGCGGTGGTAATTTTTTTTTCTTAATTTTTCAACAAAATATCATAATTGGCTTATTAAGTGAAAATACCGAATAAGCGTATTTTCAAAACCAGAAGGGGGGGGGGGAGTCTAGAGCCAGGGTGTTTGGGTTGTTCTTTGGGATTTTCTTAGTAAATTTACAACTGTGACAATTTTGTGTGTTTTTTATATTGAATGTTACAATCTGCAAATTATAGGAAATTATATCCAAAAAAGTAAGAAACATAACGAAAGCTGTGTTGATGAAAGCCTGAACCAATACTTACGGATAGGGGTTTCATTCCCCATAGAATGCATCCCATACGCTGGGTGAGACATCTCAGAACCAGGTGGGAAAGCAGTGCCTAATAAAGCGGGCCCGTATCCCGGATGGTGATGGTTACCATATGTGACTCCTGGTGGTGGCAAGGTTGGCTAGAATAGTAGTTGCTTTAAAATTTGACGATTGAAAGATGATACTAACTACGTTCAAACAGTTCATTCTGCACATTTCCTGTAGTTTAACTTTATTTTACAACCCTGGTATAAAGCAGTAAAATATAATGCTTAAGTTTTATTCTCCCAATACATCAGGCCTTGTTATACAAGCACCTGACCATGTTTCCTAATCCAGAGTCATTTGTTTCGGTGCATACTAGGTTTTGTAAAGTAGCAGATATACCAAATCCTTAAGATTTTGAAAGTTTCATTGACCTAGTTCAACTACATACTTAATTTTAGCCCACGCGCTCAAACTGTATTTAAAGTTTTTTCGATTCCTTTTACAATTTTTTAAAAATTCCTTCTTTATTACCATTTTATGTTTGATCCAACCCTTCGCCTCAAAACAAATTCATGCGTATGAGCCCGGTCTAAGCACCCCTTTTTATGGGCGTGTCAGACCAAGGTTTTATTCTTAAAACCTTCAAATTTTAATTATTTAAATTTAGACAAATCCACAAATTTTTAGTAGCTTCATTTAGAAAATAAGAATAGAATACATTTAAGACAAGATAGCAGAAGATATTTTTTCTAATTATAAATAATGTCCCAAACTAGAAAATCGTGCAACATAAAGTACTTTCCTAATACCTAGAACACCTAATACTTTTCTAGAGCACTTAGATGTAACATTATTTTCAATCCTTGTTGTTACATTTTTTAGATTGCATTTTTAATAATAATAATAAAAAAAAAAATAATACATAAAAGAGCACTTGTTCATAAATTTTCTGAAATCTGGCGTATTATCTCAAACCATAGTAAGCTTAGGCCAATTTTTTTTTTTTTTTTTATGAAACATCTTTTGTGCTTTAGACCCACAACAATTACATATTTTATGCTCTAACCTTAACCCCAGTTTCGGCAATTGACAAAAATCCAAGCCATTTTTAAAAGAGAATATAGTCTCTTTTTTCAGTAAAAACAAAATCTTTTCTTTAAACTGTACTGTATCTTTGACGGTATTAAGACATAGAAGTGATTCACAAGTCAAGAAGAAGCCCAAAATGATGTCTGTTATAAATAGACCCGAATTTTTATGCAATACTTTATGAGATATTCTGAGTCAACATGAGATTTGTAGTAAACCGACCTCACCCAGGGTTGCCAACTTGCGACGTCTAAAAAGAGTGCAAGTCAAAATATTTACGCGTATCCCCTTCTGACCTAAAAAACTGCATTTCACAATAAAAGAGCGCAAGTTGACAACCCTGTATCCTTCGGTTAATTGCCCTTATGACGAAGTTGCCAACTACGGACGTTTAAAACGAATGAAAACTAACACCCGAAAAGAGTGATTTTCCTGATATTTACTTAGAAAAGGTCCGCAGTTTTGATTGATTGATTTATTATTATTGTCTCAGCTATCAGTTTATTGCTGAGTCGTTTTCCAGAAATCGAATAGTCGATATTTTGTTTATGCGATTTTTTTGTTTTTTGTGTTATTTTAGATGTGTTATACATTTACGTTTTTGGTTGTTGCTTAGCTGATTATTCATTAAAAACAAATAAGAAATTAATTTCATTGAAAACTTGAATGTAGTATGCTATAGAGCTGGGTACATTTAGATCAAAATAGAATAAGTTTATTCACCTCAATGGCAGCTATGTGCCAACAAGAAGACTTCCGTCAGTAAAATAACAACAAATGATAATAAAAAACAAAGTAGTGACTGCTACTTACTTTATTTTACCTTCTTACTGCTACTTATTTTATATGTGTTATATATTTACTTTTTTTTTGTTGCTTAGCTGATTATTTGCTAAAAACGGAAGTAACTCCGTACGTAAGTAACTGTTTTTTTTTATCTTATCTTTTTTTGGGGTGGCTATTAGTAGTTTAGTTGCCATGTTTTCCTGTTTTTACTTAAACTACGTAAGTTATATTTCATAAAAACTAGATGGACGAGAATCAAATAATGAAAAGAAATAGAACACACAGTACCTGTTCCGGAGGATAATAGGACGGCTGAAGTGATCCCACAGACCCAATCGGCTTCTGGTAAGGAGAATATTTTGAATTAAAAGGAGATTCTCTCATTAAGTTATGGTACATATTTAATGATTCGACTAGCTCGCTGTTTAATTTGGTCAAAGCAAAGTGTTTTCTGTCGATTCGATCCAATTCTGCGTCTATTAAAGGAGCCATACTGTTCACTTGAACTAAAACATAAAAGAGAAATTAATTACTGAATCCTGCAAAATAAAAAAAGCATATTTCATGAACGCGAATTTTAAGTCAATGAAGCTAAAACTAGACAAATGTAAAAACTGGATTTCAGCTACATAATGACCATCTTGAGAGCAGGTTAAAAAAAAAAAAGAAAGCCTTGGGTCATTTTTACAAGTCTTTCTTTTGACTCCTTGCGTCTAATCAAGGTTCATATTAAGAAATCGCCCTGTTGAAATTTAAACATATTGACGCAAAAATACAATTTGACTGGTTTTGATGCTGTTTGTTTATATGTTTCTTTTTTATTATGTGTATTATGTGCATAATGATCATCTTGTGCATTATATGTATTATATGTGTTTAGTATTATATGTATTTTGCATTATAGTGCATTATATGTATTATGTGCACAATGACCATCTTGAGAACATGTTTAAAAAAAAAGCCTTAGGTCATTTTTATTAGTCTTTCTTTTGACTCCTTACGACTAATCAAGGCTCATATTAAGAAATCGCCCAGTTGAAATTTACACATATTGACGCAAAAATACAGAATTTTGACTGGTTTTGATGCTGTTTGTTTATATATATTTTTTTTATTATATTTTCTTTTTTATTATATGTATTATTATATGTATATGTTTCTAAGACTAAATGATACTTCATGCGACATAAAAAAAAGACAGGCAAATTTGCTCTCCAAAGGAAACTAGAACAAAATATCCCCGAAATTGACGACGAAACTTCAAATATCATCACAATTACACGCTTATTTACATTTGCTCATTATTACATTATTATTGTTTGCTCATTATTACGATATTATTTGGTCACTATTATTATTTTTATTATTTGCTCATTATTATATAATTACATTTGTTCATTATTACATTATTATTTGCTCACTATTATTACCTTTTAATCATTATTACCTTATTATTTGCTCGATATTATTATTGTTATTACCATTTGCTCATTATTACATTATTCTTCAAATTTTGAAACTAATTTTGGACTAAAACTATGTTTCTCGCAATGTTTATCAGTCGTCAGGCTTTTCGGCTACTTCTTCTTTGGATTTCATCGACATTCCACCTTTGAATACCTACTCTTTGATGAATCTGATCTGAGGACCTTTTTAGATATTGTTATTTACGCTGGGGTGACGTTACTGAAAGAATTCTTAACTTATTTGAATACTCCTGATTCTGATCTCCAATTCGCTTTAGAACTAGAAGGTAATCCTAAGTGACATTTTTCGGATAAGTCCAAGCTTGGCGGTTTTTTTCTTTATAGTAAACACACCCCCAATGACACAAACTCGTATTTTTCCTCATACTGTCCTCCTTTGTTAAAAAGAAGAGCGGTAATCACTCCAATTGGCCGAGTCCAGCTGGCTGGTTGGCCAGTTGCAAGTTGCCCGGGTCCTACGAGTAAGCTCGGAAGATTATGCAGCTGAAAATAATTATGAAAACTGAACTATCTTAACGATATTTTGTTCTCCAATGGTTATTCCATCGCACTGATTAACGATATTACAGGATAGACGGAAAAAGGTGCTTCATCATCTCAGTCTTCACCTGCTACTATATGGAAGAAAAAGAAATTTTTCACCATCTTACCTTACATTCTGAAACTGAAAGAACAAATTATGGATAACTTTAACAATGACAGTGAAAATTACATTGAATTGATTTAATTGTTAAATAGAAACTTACAAGAAAAATGGAGAATAAAATTTTTCCTGAAAAAACCCTTCGTATGTATCTATGAGGTTTCTGATAGCAGCAGGCGACAAATTAAAAAAAGAAACGTCAATGAAACGTCAACAAAAGAATAAGCCAAAATCGTATGGCACCAAACAACTTGAGAATTGATAATGTTTGAATTTTAATCGAAAAGTATTATCAATTTTAACCAATTACTTTTGCTTATTCATTTTCACGGTCGAATGTCGCAACGTGCCTATTGCTGCTAGAAAAGGTGCCTATTGTAACAGAGCAAAAATTATTTTGAAAAAAAACTCATAATTATGGCAATACATGCCTGAGTTTGGCATAAATTCTCTTAGACATGTGCAATCCGAAGAAGGGAGGTTAGTGAGGGCAAACAAACTTGTAAGATTTCTCACCAGAAGACAAATTCCAAATTAGGCCCAAAAACACTTTCCCTAGCAAAAATCAAACAAAATGCTTATACTTTTTTCAAAGAAGGGACAGACCTAAAACGAGAAGAGTAGTATCCCTTTCAATAGCCACTGTCTGCAGGTAAGCACCCTAAAATCTCCAAAGGAATTTCGAAAGAGCTTGAAATCCCTCAAAATGTTTTCGAATCAAAATTGAAAATATATCACTGGAATCGTCATGGGTAAAAACTTTCTTAAGAAAATCTTTTCACTTTCAAAAATCAGCTATGATTAGAAGTGTGACATATACCAGTTTTGTAACTTTTCAGAAAGCCGAAAAATTAGGAAAATGTTTGTCGGCTGTATAAGCTCTGAAGGATGAAGCTAGCGGAGATAAAGAATTGTTAAGACTTAGCAAAATAGAATAGAATGACGACATAACTGAGGAAAGATATGTGGAATGTAGTTGAATTTTTTCAAATCAAGTCCTCTTGGAGGGAAAAAAATCTATTGGCATGACGAGGGGAATGAAAAAAAATCTGGGCTTGCAATAAACATGTGAAATGCAACTGTTACAATCATTTCATAAATTTCCTAAGCGTCAAAATAAGTTGCCCAATGTGACCTGAAATATTGTTTGTGCTTATGAAGAAGGTATTGCCTCTGATTCCAAAGCTTACCCTAAGGAGTTATTCATGTGTCCCTAAGAAAAAATGGAACTTGTATGATATACTCACTACCAAATTTTCTCATTCTAAGTAGAGCCTGTTTCTTTGACACTCAATCCCAATGAAATATACCTAGGTACGATAAAAACATAATACTTAAAGTGGCTCTGGATACCTAATGTGTTAGGTACAATTATTCTGCACATTTTGTAGTAAAAACTGTTTTCTAACTTCACATTGTCCAAATACTTTACCCCCCCCCCCCTCTCCAACCCAAATTATATATTGAAAATCATTTCTATCACTTCCCTTTGTCTTTTCTTACGCATACTGTCTTGTCTCAACATATTCTAAACCAATTTTTTATGTTCTTTTCAGCGTTATAAATTCAATTTAAATACTCCGAGTGAATCCAGAATTATTCTTTTTATAGCATATATCTCCCTTTTACTATGGATAAGATAATCCTCTTCTGTCAAATGTATTTTGAATGAATTCAAAATTATTCAATTTTTTGGCATATGTCTCCTTTTCCTTGACAAAAAAGGAGACAAATGTCAGATCACATGTTACGGCACTTGCCCCAAGGCAAGTGCGACATGCCATTTTTGTAACTTTTCAGGAGAGTCAAAATACGGGAAAACTTTATCGACTGTGGTCGCTCTGAAGGATGAGGCTAATGGGGATAAAGGGAACATATATTAATCCAGCTTTTTATTATCTTTTCATTGGTATGAACTAAATTCAAGTATTCCGAGCGAATTTTATGGCGTATGTCTTCTTTTTCCTTGACAAAAAAGGACACAAATGCCAGGTCCCCATGTTATAGCTTGATAAGATAATTCTCTTTTTTCACAACTGGCGTATATCTCTTTTTTATCTTCGTAAGGGTACAGCATAGTGGCTGTGATAATCAAAAGTGTCACATCCGCCATTTTTGTAACTTTTCAGGAGAGCCAAGATAAGGAAAAACTTTATCGACTGTGGTCACTCTGAAGGATGAGGCTAATGGGGATAAAGGGAACATATATTAATCCAGCTTTTTATGATCTTTTCATTGGTATGAACTAAATTCAAGTATTCCGAGCGAATTTTATGGCGTATGTCTTCTTCTTCCTTGACAATTTTAAAAATGTAAAAATGTTAATGTTACTTTTAATTGTTTTAAAAAGTAGAATTGTGGCAAAGAGTCAAACTTTAGCGTAAAGAGCGAGGGATTGCGGAGGAGACAACCCATTTCATATACGGAGTAATTTCTGTTTGTTGTAAGTTTTTTGTCGCTCCTTACTTTCAGCTAAAAAAATTAGTTTTTTTTATTTAATTTCTGAACGTTTTTGAATTAATGCATGTTTGGTTTTGGCTCTCCGCACATAAATTATTAAAATGAAATTTGAATATTAATTCTTTTTTTGGCTAAATGGCTTTATCTTAGTTTTGATCAGACTATTTTGAGAAATAAGGGGTGGAGAAGGAGGCCTAGTTGCCCTCCAATTTTTCGGTTATTAAAAAAGCAACTAGAACTTTTAATTTTTAACGAACGTTTTTATTAGTAAAAAATATACGTAACTTAAGAATTAAATTACTTAACAAACTTTCATAACCTTATATTTTTATTATGTATACGAGGGGGTTTGAACCCTCGTTAATACCTCGCTCTTTACACTAAATCGTAAGATTTGTCCCAATTCTTTAAGAATGACCCCTGATCAGAAAGGCCGTAGAATAAATAGTTGAAATTACTAAAAATACTTTAGCATAAAGAGCAAGGTATTTATCTCCTCCTAAATACCTCGCTCTTTATGCTAAAGTATTTTTAGAACCCATCATATGCGTAATAATCTCTGTTCGTTTTAAGTTTCAATGCTACTTCTTCCTTCCATTTGAAATAACATTTTCATGTTTATTTTTCATTGTTTTCTTATAGTAATGCTAGAGAATCCTGCGCCCTTTTCATTGAATTTTTCTTCCCCCATGACAGATTCCTCCAAGGAAAGAGCCTGCAACATAGCCCCCTCTCGTCAGCCCAACCCCCAAACAAAATAAAATACCCTTGAAAACGTCTGTACACTTCCCAATAACCATTACTATATGTAAACACTGGTCAAAGTTTGTAACTTGCAGCCCCTCCCCCAGGGATTGTGGGGGAGTAAGTCATCCCCAAAGACATAGTTGTTACGGTTTTCGACTATGCTGAACAAAATGGCTATCTCAAAATTTTGATCCGTTGACTTTGGGGAAAAAATGAGCGTGGGAGGGGGCCTAGATGCCCTCCAATTTTTTTGGTCACTTAAAAAGGGCACTAGAACTTTTCGTTTCCGTTAGAATGAGCCCTCTTGCGACATTCTAGGACCACTTGGTCAATACGATGACCCGTGGGAAAAAACAACAAATAAACACGCACCCGTGATTTGTCTTCTGGCAAAAAATACAAAATTCCATATTTTTGTAGATAAGAGCTTGAAACTTCTACAGTAGGGTTCTCTGATACGCTGAATCTGATGGTGTCATTTTCGTTAAGATCCTACGACTTTTAGGGGGTGTATCCCCCTATTTTCCTAAATGAGGCAAATTTTCTCAGGCTCGTAACTTTTGATGGGTACGACTAAACTTGACGAAACTTATATATTTAAAATCAGCATTAAGATGCGATTCTTTTGATGTAGCTATTGATATCAAAATTCAATTTTTTAGAGTTCTGGTTACTATTGAGACGGGTCGCTCCTTACTACAGTTCGTTACCACGAACTGTTTGAAAAAAAAAAACAAACAAATGACCGTGGATTGTCAGTTAAATTGACATATAATGACATTTCTTCGTTAAGGTTTTGATAATTTTTCATTTATGAAAGTAAGGAGGGTGAAAGCATTTCAAACATATTTTGTTTTTGTATTGGATGTGTTTGGAAAAAATTATGGGTGTGGAACGGAGGGGGGGCGTTAGTTGCCCCCCAATCACTCGACTATTAAAGAGGGCACTAGCCCTTTCAATTTCCAATTCCTTCGGTGCGAATTCTCCTTCAATACGAAGTCCCCTGGTCTAAAACCAAAAAGCCAAACAACCAAAAAAAAAAAAAAAAATCCATTGTGCCCACATAGCTCTTTTCTTAGGCAGCATTATTGCGCTGCCTATGATAGGTACATCACCTAGGCAGGATTATTTAATGATTAAATCGAAACAGTTTTGAGCAATAAAACGATATTGAGCAGTCAGGAGAATAATTCCTCCATAAGGGGATTTGAAAATAGAAAATTTCTGCATTATTTACATTATTAATACAGATATAACAAGCTGACCAACAGACGTTAATTCCCAAAAACTTCAACAAAAACACATGAAGACCTAGACTCCTAAAAAAAATAGGATATTTTTTTGGGAAATATCCTAAAGAAAAGAAGAAAACAAAGAAATACAAAAAATAACTCAAATAATAATAAACACGTTACAAAAAATGTAATAAAAATAATAATAAATACAAATAATATATATAAACATTCCATAACACAAAAAAACAACAACAAAGAAACATAATACCTTCAAGATTAGGAAGTTGAGGAGGATCTGGCACTTCTCCTTGAGGATCAGCATCGTGTAACAGCCTAAGAAGCGTATCTGTCTTTTCTTCGTCAATGCCCACAGGCTGAATTTCCTCTTGAGTCAGTTGAACTTCCCCTTGCTCAACAGATGTAGTGCCAACTGTCGGTGTCTCTTCTTGTTCTTCATCAAGATTAGTTGTAACAAAATTAGCAGGGAACAAACCTTCACCGCGATGATTCGTACCTTTCCACCAGTTTGGATCACTGTCGTCAATTATGTTTACTGAAATATAACAGCAAAATAGGCTTAAAATATACAGGCCAGTGACGTTATACTACTATTTAATTTTTAAAGCCATTCTTGAAGAAAATAGGGTAAACTTTTTTTCCCTAGAAAAAAAAGGAGAAGGAAAACTTAAAAGTTGTGATGTGTTTTTAATATTTGAAAAGAAGCAGAGCAAACTTCATAAATAATAGATAAAGATAAATAAAGCTGAGTAATAGATAAAGATAAATAAAGCTGAATAACAAATAAATATAAATAATAGATAAAGCGGTAGATAGGTAAAGCTGGATCTCATCTATCAAATGATATTAGAATTGAATATTAAAGCTATAGGACTGCAGAAAAATATCACACACAGATGGTATGTAAGCCTAAATACACAATCGACAGAAGTAGGCATTTACGAAGAGTGGGATGGATCTTCACCCCATGTCTAAAGTTTGTCATTATAACTCACATCTTGCTTTCTATTTGACATATCACGCAAAAGTTTCCTGTGTTTTCAGATTTACCCCCCCCCAGAAATAAATTTCTTCATAAGTGACTTTACAGCAGATTAGAAATCCCATTGGGAACCGTTAGCAAGGGTTGGCCAAAACGTTCATGAAGCTTACTTGCTAAAATCTTCACTTTTAATTCCCACCTATGTAGTTCCAAATTCCTACATACAGAAAGACACAGTATTTGTCCTTCAGACGATTAGATTTATTTATATAACATTTTCTTCTATTTTTAAGCTGTTTCGGCACGGTGATCTTTAATAAATCAGCAAATTTACAAGAATTTTTTTCCAGTTAAATAAAATTTCATAGATTTATTGCAACTAGATAAAAAGTTAGGGTTATTTCAGAAGCAAAATGGAGTGTAATATACACGAAAATTTACTTACCCCTCATTTCCATCTTTCCGGGGCTAAACGAACCTTTCTAGGGAAGTCCTCGAGTGGCATAGAAAGAGGATATCAGAAAAATGTAAAAGAGACTGGAACTATATGGGAAGGAATAAGAAGTGAACCCTTCAATAGATTAGGATGGGACATAGGCATGTGCAGCTAGGTTGGCCCTAGGCAGTTTGGGGTCGCTATGAGTCCTTTGCACTTACTTTGATAAAAATACTTTTCCCTTTTAGATACTTGAATAAAGTTCTGAAGTGTCAATGTCATTTATTTTTTGTCTTGGTGAATATTTCTTTAGAATTTTAGAATAAAAATAATAAAATCACCTATTAGGGACATACACATAGCCCGAAATATAGCGAAAACGTACTGTCGCGTCTCAGTTATCAGAAGGGAACATAATTACCACTCATAAAAACTACTTTATATAGGAACTACTCACTTGGTACGCTATACACAACACAACTCGACCACAAAAGTTTTGTTTTACAAGCATATACAGACGTTCAAATCTTGGCATATCAGTGGTTGGTAAGGAAATCCCTCTGATGTTACTGACGCAACAAGCTGAAGAGTTGTCTAACCCTGCAGACATTTTCCAAGGATGTCTCCTCTTACCAACTCTGTTTTGACTATTCCTGAATGCTATGCCAGCACTTATCCTTAATGATACAAGTAGTTTTAATTCCCCAGACCGTTTCCACCCGTTTGAAAACACTGATGATGATATCAACTGTCTAAATGATAAAATAGAAAGGCCCCAGGGCAAGAATTATCGGCAAAACGGCTAGCACCTTTGAAATGAAGATAAACGGCAGCGACAACGGAAAACGGTCATGGATAAGGTCAACGGTCATGAATTAGTGCGCAGTGTCAAGCCACTAAACGACAAATGGTATTTAAACATTGAGAAATCAGCTAGTGAGGATTTTTGCGCTTCTCTGCATGAAAATATGACTGGTACTGCTAATAAAGTGCTTTCTAAGCGTTTTATGGAATAATAAGAGGTGTACCAACCGGAGTGGACACTGATATACTCTCTATTCAAATCGCATAAAAAATGCAAAGAGACTTGGCTCATCTCTGTCCGTAAAACTCGAGTCCGAAGACTCTTATTCTCACCCAACTTTTTTAAAGGAAGGAGTGAAGCTTGGCTACGAATCCTTTCGGGGTCTACCAATACAAAGAACTGCCAAAATGCTGTTTTAAATGTTGCTTCCCCGACCACTTTCAACACGCTTGTCCGGTTGATAGTCCCAAATGTGGCCGTTGTGCTGGAACACACATTTCTACGAACCATTAATCATGCATTGCACCCCAAGATGTGCTAATTGCGATAAAAATCACCCATCTAACAGCTTAGTTTCTCTTGTTACGCAAGAGAGTCAAAAAAAGGACCCTAATCCACATCAATGACTTTTCAGTTTTTGTGATATCCTACAATATTAATGGAACTATGGACAAAGACTTTTTCATTCATGAATTATGCAGCCAATACGATCTAGTTTGTTCGCAAGAGCATTTTTTCACTTCGGCTAGCCTTAATTTTCAGCATCGAAGTCGAAATCACATAGCATTTTCGACCTCCACTAGGGTAACTGGTGGTCGTCCATCAGTGGGTCTGGCATGCATCGTTAAGCGTTATACACATTTTCCCACCCCTATCCTTTATCATGATGATGAATTCTTCTTAGCAGTCCGTGTTGGATCAACTATTCTGATCTACTCATATTTTCCGCATGATAATAGATCTAATCGCTCAATTACAATTTTTGCGAAGGCTTTTGGTTCTCTGAGAAAATCAATTAAAGGCTTAGTCTCTCAATCTCTAAATTACATAGTGATCGGTGATCTGAATACAAATATCTATACTGACTGTATTGGAAAGGATTATGTTCTTGATTGTCTCCCGCTATACCGCATTATTCTTAAATCTCTACCTTTCACCTATATCCATCACTCTGGAAGTACTACTGACGTTGACGATGTTGTGTGCTCTTCATCTATTTATTCTTCAATTGTAACTGTCCATGATGATGATCATGATATTGACCACCTACCACTATCTGTGATTTTTTCGCTTCACTGTGTTCCAACAGTTTTGAAGTTCAAACAGAAATCAAAATGGTTTTCAAAGTATAATTGAAAAAAAAAAAAAAAAAAAACAACAAACAAACAAACAGATATCTCGTTATATATATCAACGCTTACATCCCTTCTATCTCTTATACGTATACCTTATCATTTATTGCAGTTTAAATATGTCGGGTCTGACATAGTTTCTGAGTTAAATTTATATTATAAAGAAATAGAATCTTGTTTGAAAGAAACTGAGTGTATAGCTGTTCCGTTAGAACGCATCCGTATTGGTACTCAAAAATCAATCTGGTCAGCAGATCCCAATTTAAAGACTGTGAAAAATAAAGCTGAATTCTGGCATCAAGTTTGGAACGATTGTGGCAGCCCACGATCAGGGTGTGCGGATTTAAAACAAACAAGAGCTAAGAGCTCATATGGCACTTGTGACGAGGCAAGAACAGCTAGGAGCCAAGAGCTCATATAGTATGAGCTCTGACAAAATTCTAAGAATCAATTGATTGATTTAAAAGGAAAATCAGAGGCTTAATGCCGGTCAGGATTTAAAATAAGAGCTCTGAGTCACGATGTCCTTCTAAATATCAAAATTCATTGAGATCCGATCACCCACTCGTAAGTTATAAATACCTAATTTTTCATCTCCCTTTAGCCCCCCCCCCAGATGGCCGAATCTCGGAAAACGACTTTATCAAGTCAATTTGTGCAGCTCCCTGACACGCCAACCAGTTTTCATCGTCCTAGCATATCCAGAAGGATCAAACTCGCCAAATCACTGAACCCCTCCCCCCAACTCCCCCAAAGAGAGCGAATCCGGTACGGTTAAGTCAATCACGTATCAAGGACATTTGCTTATTCTATTCACCAAGCTTCATCCCGACTCCACCACTCCAAGTGTTTTCCAAGATCCGATCACCTATTCGTAAGATAAAAATACCCCAATTTTCACGTTTTCCAAGAATTCCAGTTTACCCCTCCAACTCCCCCCAATGTCAAAGGATCTGGTCGGAATTTAAAATTAGAGCTTTAAAGCACAAGATCCTTGTAAATATCAAATTTCATTAAGATCTGGTCACCCTTTCGTAAGTTACAAATACCTCATTTTTCCAAATTACCCCCCCCCCCAAACTCCACCAAAGAGAGCAGATCCGGTCCGGTTATATCAATTACGTATCTTAGACCGGTTTTTATTCTTCCCATCCAGTTTCATCCTGATCTCTCCGCTTTAAGTATTTTCTAAGATTTCCGGTCCCCCCCAACTACTCCCCCCAAAAAAAAGACGCTGGATCCGGTTGAGATTTAAACTAAGAGATCTAAGTTACGAGGTCCTTCTAAATATGAAGTTTCATGAAGATCCGACCACCCCACCGTACGTTAATTATACGTCATTTTTTCTAATTTTTCAGAATTAACCCCCCCCCCCTAGTGCGGATCCGTTCCAATTATGTAAATTACGTATCTAAGACTTCTGCTTATTTTTTCCACCAAGTTTCATCCCGATCCCTCCAATCTAAGCGTTTTCCATGATTTTAGGTACCCCCACCCCAAACTCCCCCCAATGTCACCAGATCCGGTCAGGATTTAAAACAAGAGCTTTGAGACACGATATCCTTCTAAATATCAAATTTCATTGAGATCCGATCACCCGTTCGTAAGTTAAAAATACCTCATTTTTTTCTAATTTTTCAGAATTGCCACCCCCCCCCAACTACCCCAAAGAGAGTGGATCCGTTCAGGTTATGTCAATCATGTATCTAAGACTTGTGCTTATTTTTCCCACTAAGTTTCATCCCGATCCCTCTACAATAAGTTTTTTCTAAGATTTTAGGTTTCCCCCTCCCAACTCCCCCCTAATGTCACCGGATCCGGTCGGGATTTGAAATAACAGCTCTGAGACACGATATTCTTCCAAACATCAAATTTCATTAAGATCTGATCAACCGTTCGTAAGTTAAAAATACTTCATTTTTTCTATTGTTTCCGAATTAACGGGCCCCAACACCCCCCCCCCCCCCCCGATGGTCAAATCGGGAAAACGACTATTTCTTATTTAATCTGGTCCGGTCCCTGATCGTCCTAGCTTGCCTGGAAGTGCTTAAAGTAGCAAAACCGGGACCGACAAACAGACCGACAGAATTTGCGATTGCTATATGTCACTTGGTTAATACCAAGTGCCATAAAAACTAAAGCGGTTTACAAGAGGTATCTTAGGTCGGTAAGGTACCGTAATATGGATTTCCCCGTGAATCACCGTGAATGGCGTAGTGTTTAATTCTGAAAGGCTTGAAAATGATTATTCTTGCAGTGATGCCGTACCACACTCTATCTGGCAAAGGCATTATTCTTCAATTTTTGGCAAAATATCTAGCAAAGTCTATGCCGTGTATTCTCGTCTCATTGCACCTTTTTTTCTATCCGTATTTTACAGCGAGAATTCCCATTACATGCTCTGCTGCATATAGTGGTATTAAGAATTTAAAATATGATTCTAGCCACATAGATGGGATATCTAAAGTTCATCTTTCGCAAAGTTGCCCTGCAATTCCTTGCATTTACAGTTACTTTTTCAGATGTGTATATGCACATCCAGTGCTGCAGAGAGCTTCCTGTGTGGCATTAAAAGTTCAATATTAAAACAGGGAAAATCTCCTACTGATAGTTCTTCATACCGGCACATTGCTGTTTCTTTTAATATAAGTAAATTACTTAAATATATAATTCTTCCCCATCTAATTAATAGGACTAATGAAGGAGAGAACCACGTTGTTGGCCTGGAGTGGGTTGTCAGCATCCTTATCGTATTTTAGCATCTCTTCTTCTGGATAATAATTCTAAGAGTAAAGGAATTTCTATTTGTGCCTTAGATCTTTCCAAAGCATTTGACAGTGTAACCCATTCCCAGCTTTTTGTATTCCCTTCATATTCCGGGTGTTAATTTTTCAGTTGTTCTGCTTCTGCAGTCTTGGTATTCTAACTCTTTCCTTAGTTTGAAATCTTCTCCAACTACTACTATTAAAGTTAAAAGAGGCGTAAGACAAAGTGGCGTTTTGTTACCTACACTTTTAAAAATTTGTATTTCTGGCGAGCTTGCAAAAACATCCTCTACGTATTTATCTGATTTCTCAGATATTTCTTATCTGGCTTATGCTGATGATTTGCTCCTAAGTAGTCGGACTAGGACTGGTCTCTCCAAAATGGTATCTTTTGTTTCCAATGCTTTTTCTGGGATTGACCTTTCGTTAAATAAAGAGAAGTGTAATTTTTTATCTTTCGCTTCAACTTCTTCATCTCCTCTTAATTGTGACACTTTCTCTATTCCGTCTGTTGATTCTTTGCGGCGGTTGGGCATAAGCCTTACTATTAATCTTTCCAGTTTTCGTCAGCGTACTGTTTACGACATTTTTAAAAGCATGCAATTTGGATATGGGGAAATTGTTCCAAATCAAGGGAAATATAATAGATGGGCATTGGCAAAACTCTACTCTACATACAGCAATCAATCGGTCCTGTATGCGGCAGGGATTTACACCATCCTGAACGATTGATTTAAAAAGGAACCGGAGTAGTTATTTCAGGTACTGTAAGTTTCTCCTAGTCATTCCTCCTTGGACGCATAACCGGATTCTAATTGGTAAATATGGTGTACCTGATATAGCACTAAAGTTGAAAAAGCTACATAGGAAGCTCCAGGCACTGCTCTTGATGGGCTTTCTCCAGATAATCATCTTGTAAAAAATTTTCTATAGTTATCATTCGTTGGTTGAGTTTTTCTTTTTTAGTGAATTTCATTTCTTGTTTGTATTTAATCTTGTTTTTTTCTCTATAATTCGTTTTTTTGTGTGTGTGTTTATTTTAATGTAAAAAAAAACCTATAGTAATTATTTTTTGTTTTGTATGTTTTGCATTTTTGCGTGTATTTCAGTATTTTTACTCTACATTTTAATTCTTTTAAAGTGTTTTTGTAGGTAAGAAACAAATTATTATTATTATTGAAACCAATATAATGAAAATAGCTCAGTACGTAGAAAGGGGTCCGCGTCAAAGTAAAATATATATACAGGTTAAGGGAATCGAGTGGGTCGATCAGTTCGTTGGCTTAGGAAGAGAGCTGACTCCCACAAATGATTCTTCAGAAGATATCTAATACACCTGACTCTTGATTCTGCAAGTTTGAAGCAACTTCAACTTCATTTGGAAAAACCAACCATCATCAATTAATTTGAAGATACTACTTATCATTCTTTAGTAATTCTGGTATCTAGAAGGAAGAATTGATACATTTCACCCAAAAGAACAACGAACTGAAAGGAAAACAACTTCCGACCACCCCCTCGCAGCACTGTTAAGAACTGCGAGAAACAGGGATACATTCCCTAATTACTGTCATGATGACGCCCCAGGAGAAGCCCAGACTCAGCCAACCAAACCAGTTGGGAGCAAGGAGAAGAGAGTTCCGTTAACTTCAAAAAAAAAAAAAAATACCAATTTCACCAGCCAAAAAAGTAAGCTCGTTGTCTTCAGCCGCTTCAAAGTCGTACAAAGCTCTGGCTTGTTTTTTCACAATTGGCTGAGCCGCCTGGGTCTCAGAGGACAACATACTAGTCAAAGGGTATAGTGATGAACTGGTGGTTGAAATACCCCGCGTGCTTGAAGACTTTTGGGACTCTTTCAATGATAGCTCAATAGCTAAAATATAAAATAGATGTCTGGCTTAAAATTGAGCTAGCAACGTAACAAATAATACCAACACAAACTTACAAAACACAAACAAAGAAACATAAAATAACAAAGTAACATAAAATTAACAGTAAAATAAGTAATTAACAGTAACATTAACAAAGAAACATAAAAAATAACAAAAAAACAAACATAAAATTAAAAAAACACTAACAAAGAATCATAAAAAATATTAGTACATCGTTTTTTTACATATCAAAGCCCAGGCAAGCAAAAATAGACAGTATAATCTAGTTAAAGCACCAAGGCCGGTGAAAGTAAAATCTAATTGTTCGAATTAGTTCCAAGAAAATTTACACAACCAAATGTAGCTTAAAAAATAAGGACCAGAATCTTCTATTGGGATCCATAGTCTTGTTAAATTAAGAACCAAGTGATGATCTTATTAAAATGTTAAAGCAAAAGGTCGGTGAAAATGAAATCTAATTGTTCGAATTAGATCAAAAGAAACTTATACAACTAAATATAGTTTGAAAATTAGGGTCAGAACCTTCTGCTGGGACGATGAAAGAAGTTCTAGAAACTAAAACGCCCCTTTCGTTTTTTTAGTAACAATTTTAGACGGTTCTAGCAACAATTTAAAACAATTCCAAAAAAATTCTTCCAAGAAATAGCTATTCCTTTCTATGGAGGTAAACATACGAGTGTAATCTTCCATTTAAGATTTTAAAAATGGATTTTTACACTACCTAAAAAGTAGCACAAAAAAAGACAGGAGATTACTATTAACAATGTTGTGCCTCAAGAACTTTTGATCTTTTTACTTGCTTAAAATAAAAAAGGACGTCAAAATAAAAAACTGCCTATTCCCCTCGCTCCATCTTAGACTCATACCAGAAAACCGCGATTTGTCTTTTGGTTGTTTAAATATGAAGATTACGTATATAGAGCATATAGGAATAAGTTAAATTTGATTGTTAGATATGCACAGAGAACATATTATAAAGATAAGTTAATTTTAGAAACAATGTAGAATTTAAACGGTTTCTCGTTGATTTCCCGAGACTTTCAGGATTGAATATCACTATATATAATATGAAAAAAAACTTCGTTTTCTTAAAGAGTTAAAGGCTGCGTCCCAAAGTCGAACCTTAAAACATACAGGAATTAGGAGAGGCAGTTGGGGGGCTGCCGCCCCCAAAAAACCCCCCGCTTTTAAAGACTCTTTTGTACAGGTTTTTGTTGTGGGGGGACTTCCTCTTGTCCTCTTGTGTTTAACATTTTTCGAAGTTATTCCATTATTCATTCAATTCAATTTTTTGTTAATTAAAAGAGGGCCTTTCCGAAGCCAAGAGTGGGGGCGGCAGCCGCCCACAACAAAAAGCTGTACAAAAGAGTCTTTAAAAGCGGGGGGTTTGGGGGGAGGCAGCCCCCCAACTGCCTCTCCTAATTCCTGTACGTTTTAAGGTTCAACTTTGGGACGCAGCCTCTTTAACTCTTTAAGAAAACGAAGTTTTTTTCATATTATTTCTGTACGTTTTTCTACAATCCATGGTGGATGTAATTTAATAATAATTTTCCATGTTTATTTTCTCGCTATCTGTATCGGTTTAGTAAAATATTTTGTTACATAATTTTTAATTAAATTTGAGTATAAAGAATTTAGTGAGTATTCCCCTAAGTCCCTGTTCAAAGAAATATTATTATTTATTTTGTGATTAATTTCGATTGATTCTCGAACCACCTGTTTTATTCCCAAATCATTACTGATGAGTGAAGAGTTTTCAAAAAGTATCATATGGGACGGATTATTCAATATATGCCAACCTAAAGCAGAATCAAAGGAGTTGTTGGAACTATTTGAAATTAAGGCCTTGTCTATGTCATTTTTATACTGTTGTAACCGTTTGTCTAGATTCTGATGGGTCCTGCCGACATAGTATTTTCCGTAATCACAAGGTATTTGATAGACCCCTCTTTGGCGAGTAACTGGGGTCTTATCTTTACCCGAATTTAAGAAATTGATGATTTTAAAATTATTAGTAAAAACTACGTACAGATTATTTTTTGTGCAAATATTTTTTTAATTTTGTTGTGATCTTTGGGATATACGGAAGATAGACAATATTTGAGGGCGTATCAGTAGCCTCACATTGTGAAGTATCTTCTTCGATTTTACAAGAATGTCTTTATTCTACGGTTAATTATTTTATTGACAAAATGGGGTATTCATTACCAAAAAGAATATCTCTGATAAAGTTTATTTCTGCATTTATATATGAATTGGAGCAAATATTCAGGGCACGATCAATGAGGGAAGTTACAACTGCTCTTTTAACTTGTGGGGGGGGGGTGATTTGAATTAAAGTGAAGTTATCTATTGTTTTGTGTTGGCTTTCGATATAAAGTAAAATCCAGTTTATCAGCATTACGAATAATTAATACATCTAAAAACGGTAGTTTATTTTCAATTTCAACTTCTAGGGTGAACTGCAAATTTCGGTTATAAGTGTTAAGATGATCTAAGAAGCCCCGAAGCTGAGCTTCCCCATAATTCCAAAGTGTATTTATAATAGTACTGAACCAACTACAAAAAGGCCTTTGAGACAGGCTGCTAAACAAGCAAGATTAGCTTTAAGAAATTGCATCTAATCATTTTATTCTCCTTAGTTTGAATGAGCTTATATTCTCATTTCGTTCTTTTCGCCAGTCCTGGTTGAACTTCGTTGAAGTAAGGATGGTAGGGCTATTTATTTTTTATTTTAAAAAAGTGTTTTTAATTATTCAGTTTTAATCCTCACAATTTGATGCAAGTTCATATATATATATATATATATATATATATATATATATATATATATATATATATATATATATATATATATATATATATATAGTTTCTCTCTTATTCTTGTATTGTGCTGAAGACGGCCCTTGGACATAGGGCCGAAATATCTACAGAAATAATTTCCACTGTCTTGAAAAAATTTTCCCTATTGTCTGTACTTTGTATTTGTTTATTATGGAAAGGCAGTGTGATCTTCGTCGCTATTTTCGTCTAGCTTATGGGGAGCAGTTGACCTATGATATCTTTTATTTTATTAGTCTAGGTTAAAAAACATGCTAATATTATCATTCAACGAAAATTTTTAGAATCCTGTAGAAATGAAAACCTTATTCCCAAGTCTTTAAGATGTAAATTACATTTAAATACCTGGAAAGAAGCGCAATTTGCCCATACACTACAGTTAAAAACCTTAGTCCATATTATTAAGGAAAAAAACAGAAACGACATATTATTTCTTCAGAGAGAAAATCATTGGAAACTTTTTTGCTGGAAAACCTGTCCACCATTGATTTTGCTCAAGTTGTTAGATTAGAAAGGAATTCGTTTAACCCCTATTTTCGCTTGTCCAAGGAACGCCTCTATAAAAAATTGGAAGGCTTACGAAATGAATCTTCGATGAGAAACCGTATTTATTCTCCAAGATTCACTCCTGGACCTGCTATCGTTAACCTCTCTTCTAAAACATTGGAACCCCAGGAAATCGAAACACTAGAAAAAGGTCCAAAATTCTCTTTTCTACCGAAACAGGCTCCTGTGGCAGATATAGTTTCCTCTCTAGAGTCCGCTTTGCATAAACACTATCCTTCTGTCTCTAACCCGGATGAAGTTAGATCTGGTCTTATAAATATCCTCTATAACAGCCAAAAAAAGTTAAAGCCTCCTACCAATTCCACGCCAGAAAATTTGCATGACATAAAAATACTTTATAATCTCCGAAAAGATCCTTCTATTATAATAACTAAAGCAGACAAAAGCAATTCACTTGTTGTCATGAATACGACAGACTATGACAATAAAATTCTTTCGCATTTAAATGACACAATTACATATAAAACAATAACTCATGATCCTACTGATCAGTTCACTAATAATATTATAAATGAATTAAAGCAGCTAAAACAAAATGGTAAAATCACCCCACAACTATAAAATAAATTTTTTCGCCGTGGTAGTTCCTGTCCTAAACTCTACGGTTTACCAAAAATACATAAACAGGTGATTTTTTATAATTGCACAATAATTATAGCTTACACATTTTACATGCAGTCTTGCTCTACTTTAACCCCAACCCTCCTAATATAGAAATATGTTGCTGAAGTTACATGTTTCCCATTGATTCTGTCAATCTATCCCTCAACCTTAATTCCCTGTTAATAGAAGCAACTGTGACAAAGCAAGAATGGGAAAAAGGTAACAGGTGACAGAACAAATTGGAACTATATAATTTGGGCTATTTATTTGCACATTAGACAGGTTGGAGGTAACTTATAGTATAGAGATGCATGCTTTTCCCTTTGGTATGTAGGCTAAGTAGAAGGTCACTTGTACCTGATGCTGTCCCTGTTGTTTTTAGTTGGATGGGAACAATGCAAAGAAAGTTCCCTTTGAAAATTAAAGGTGAGATTGCCCAAAAGTGAGATTGAATTTGTCAAAGCTTGGAGGTTTGCCCCTTCAGTCTGTTTATAGGAAACAGATTCATAATTGAAGCTTTGTTCATTTCAATCTTAAGAGTGACCTATATTTGTGACAATTCATTAAATGGTTGTAAAGGGATACTTTTGTTTATTCATTTGTCTTGTTTGTTTTCTACAAGACTTTTTTTAATCTTTAAACTGATATACATTCCTTACAAATTATTGATTCATATCAGAGGTCCATTTGCAAGTTCTTCACCTACTTTGTAATCCCTGTTCTCACAATTGCATTTAAAACTAATAAAGTTAGGAAACATAGTACTCCTATCTATATAAAGAAAATCGATGGATATAAGTAGGTTTTATTGCATCAAGCCCTAGGGCCATGGCAATTAAAAACAAAATAAAGGAGATTAACTTTAAAATACTAGGATATTTTTATTATTATTATATATATATATATATATATATATATATATATATATATATATATATATATATATATATATATATATATATATATATATATATATATATATATATATATATATATATATATATATATATATATATATATATATATATATATATATATATATATATATATATATATATATATATATATATATATATATATATATATATATATATATATATATATATATATATATATATATATATATATATATATATATATATATATATATATATATATATATATGCATTAGGAACATAACTAAATATCCCAAAATTTTATAGCCAAGTGTTTTCTTGTTTTGGCTAGGATTTAAATGAAATCTCTCAAGGAGATAAATAGTTTAGTGTACTAAAAAAAAATTTATACCAAAAAAAAAAATTTAATCTGTTGACAAAACAAAACAACGCTAACATGTCGGAAATCAAACCCTTATGACTCAATATAATACCCTCAGCCCATCTTGTGCCATAAGTTTTGGCATAGCTACAATTATTTCCCAAAGTGCATACCTAGAAAGCTGTGAAAAGAATTTTCATCCTTGAGATATAGTTACTAGACCTTATAACCTTATTATTTAATAACAATCCCTCCGTTATAAAACGTTAACATTTTAAGCTTTAGACTATATTAAGCCATCTATAGTTGGATTTTAACTAAATTCCAATTTGAACCATAAAATAAAATTTTGATAATAAAATAGGCTAATAAATTTCAGCTGGCAGGAACACCAATGACAGTTTAATGGTTAACCCTTCTCTTACTCCTCCATAATAAATTAGTAATTTTGAGCTTTAGGCCATAATAAACAAATAATTTATTTCACACTTTTATCTGATATTTTTAGAAAAAAAAACTAAAAAAAATTGCTACTTTTAACTAAAATACAAAATTATTAAGTAGTATACCACTAATGGCAATTACCAATGTTCTACCTCATATTTTTTTTATTTATTATTTCATTGAACAGTTAAATAATTTTCTTTAAACAATTGCTAATGCCTATTCAGCTCGCCCTAAGCCCTCTTGTATTAGCGAGGAATGAACGTCTTTTGAGCGTTTTATTAGCGAGGAATAGGTCTTGAATTAACCCCATACCAGGCCTAAAACAAAAAATTTCAAGAAAGTCACTAATAAATTATTAGTAAGTCTCAAGCTGGTTCTTTAATTTGTTGACAGTATACCTATTAAGATATCGAATGCTACACCTTTAAAATATTATTGTTTTGTTTTCTAATTTTTTCTTGATTTTTCGAAAAGACGGTCACATCCTTTCTCAGCTTTAATTGATATTTGTAAATTAACTATTTTTAAACTATAAGGTTATTAGCCCTTTAGATTAATCTATAATGAGCAGGCCTATCATAGGGCTCATTATTCACGTAAATCATAATCTGTGTTCACAGCTTTTACACGTAAGATCGCATTAAAACATGTACTTATGCTCGGCAATTCAAATGGTATTTAATCAATCTCATTGTTACGTAATTCATTTTTTACCATATTTATCCAAAGTTATATATAAGAAATGATGATCTTAACATTTTTACGACCATGTGTATACATGCCTATACACAAGACGTCGTAAAATATGGAATAATATTCAAACATGAAAATTGAATTCTAACTAGTCACAACGCATGGAAAATATTTATGAAGCTCGACTCTAAACCATTCGAAACGTTGTTCCCACAAGTTATATGACTGGAGAAAAATACATACGACCTGAAAGAATCAATTTTCCAATTCCTAAGATCGGACAAGGGGGTACAAGCAAGCGAAAGCTCCCATAAGGAAAAAAAGATACACCATCCCTTGCTTATCCCAAATTCAAAACGAAGAGAATAGTTGATGATTTCGATGCAAAAATGGCCGAAATTGATAAAGCTATAGGACTCGGAAAAGCCATAGAAAAAAGAAAAAAGATCAATTAATGAAAACCAAGATACCAATAAACAGACCCAAGATATAATTAAACCAATTAAGACCCAACTTAGATAAAGAAAACTTTATGATGGACAATATGCATTATTAAACGAATTGCCCACAGTGTGGAATTTCTTCAAAGAACAATGGAATAAGCCAAAATCAGCTAACACGGCTGAGAAGAAACCAATACAAGAAAAGATAAATTTCTCTGAAATAAAGACAACAGAAGTTGAAACGAAAGATGTAAAAGACATTCCCCTAAGCAAACAAGAAACCGCTCCAACTGAAACCCAAACAACTAAAATTGTATCTGACCTTGTAACACGAACAAATAAAATACCAGAAACAATAAGGGGTATAGAAAACATAGAAGTAACATCAAATTCTACTAATGGTACTAGCAAACCGAAATACAAGTTCAAGTGTCAATACTTCTGTAAAATAATAAACGTCACAACAGAAACAACAAAACCCAACACAACCTCCCGTATTCCATATCTTGTTACTAAAAATATTATCGAGGCAACTACTAACAAAGTACTGGAAGCCTCAAAATGTAATATGAAACAACAACCGTCCGGCAATCCAATACTCAAAACGAAGAAACAACGGCCGAAACTGAATATACCCCAATTACAGAAGTGTAAGAAACCTTCCCCACGTCGATCCCCACGACTACTGACCCACAACCAATAGAATTAGACACCTCAATATCAGAAATTACTACAGAAACTATCCCTAGCGTATTGATACCAAATAACAACGATGAAATTTTAATAACAGTAAGGCAACCATACAGATCCACTAGTTGGATATGGACTTCTACAAAGAGAGGAAGAATACAAGTTAGATGGCAAATCTCTTTTGTCGACACCAACTACGGTAGAACTCAATGTATGGATGGAGACAAATATGCCACGCCGATAATCACTGGAGGGAATGTTGGACTATAGACGGTAAAAAAACTTGCGCACGACTGGCCATGGTTGACGAACCAACTAAGAATGAATTAGAACCCCTCCCAGAATTAACAATTGAAAATGCTCTTAAAATATCAACTCATCAGGTATTCCTTATATTATATAGACAAATGTTGGAAGCGTTATTTGAACTATTCAATACAGAAATACAAAAGCTTAAACAAAGCACAACGCGTATATTTGAAGTATTTTTCCAAAGAAGTAAGTATAAAAGATCGACAAGTTTAATCCCAATAGTTGGGGAACTTCCTTCTCGCCAGTTCGGTTTGTCCACTGAAGAAGATTTAAATATCTTAAGAGATAATGTTAAGAGGCTAAACACAGCCATGAATAAAACACTACATGTACAAAAAATACAAGCAAGTATCGACAACTATCAAAAAGATAAAATTGAGGCCATATCCAAAAAAATCTCAAGAACGGTCAACACAATGAATTATTTAAAAAATGAAGTAGATAGAGTAATCTCTGATTCCAGCCTAACAATGGTATCACTCGACATTGTTATTATCTCATTGTTGAACTTAGCTACTAATGTCAGTAAATTTGAATTCGCATTATTTGAATTAACAGGAGGATCCCTTTCTTACGACTTAGTAGATCCCTCGGACCTAAAGAACATTCTAAACGAGATAAAAAACTCACTTAACACTTGGTGTCCATTTGTCAGTAGAACCAGAAGAAGCTAACTTGTTTTTATATTATACCAAACTAAAGGTGCATATCACCGAAATTAATGAACAGCTCTTTGCAGTAGTCACAATTCCATTAATTAATCAACAATCCATATATGACCTATACAAAATATCTACTTTCCCCATTCACATAAAAGAGACAAACTCCTTCATGAGCATCATCCCAGAAGCAGAATATATGTTAATAGATCAAGACAGGAGAAAATACGCACTAGCAAATTCCCAAGAATTAAAGGAATGTGTGTCATTTAAAAATTTGGTCTGCCAACTAACATTACCTATATATAACGTAAAAATAGGATCACGCATGCTAGATCTGTTCCTGAAGGAATCACAGCAACAAAATATTCCCGACTCTTGTGAAGCCCCAATAGGAAGCACCAAAGAGAAACTTTCATTACTTTACGTAAAGATTTATGGTTATTTACAGTACCTAAAAAGACGGTAGAAAACCCTATCCTGCTACAACAATACAGAAAAAATTGACCTCAGTTATCGAACCGAAATATTGTTATAGGACGTTGGAACTATTACAATCAAACAAGGTTGCAGACTTGTAACTAAAGAAACAACTGTGCAAACACCTCTAATCACAACCAGCACTAACGTCATGAGCCCAAAAATAATAAACTTTCAAGGAATAAACTTGTCTTTCACAATTTTAAACATAAACAACAAGGAATCTAAAACATCCATATGGCCAAAAATAGAAAAGATTAAAGGTACTAAAAGAACTAAAAGACTAAAGAAACTAAAAGAATAAAGTTTAAGTTGAAACACAAGGAATACTATGAGTCTGCATACCTGAAGCAGTTCTGCCAAGGCATGAAGTCCTCCCAAATGAGCAATGGCACTTCGATGCTCCTCTTCGAAGTTGAATTTCAACAAAGAAGCAGCTACTCCTCCAGGATGATTCTGCATATCAGCTATAAAAACAAGCTCGTTACAGTGTGATACATGCACGATATCACGCATTTTCGGACATCTATTAGTTAACGATTCAAACAGTGCATTCAGATAATATAAAAGTAGCAGAATTAACTGGAATATCAAAAGAACTCTAAAGTTATTTCACATTATTATTTTATGGCATAGCAAGACAAGTCACACCCAAATACAAGGCCTTTGACTGCCTGATCGCCCTGTCCCTCTTGCAGCAAAAGGAGTAGGCAACTTCATAATTATATCATCGAAATCAGTTTCAGCAGAATCAGGCCATTCTGGGAAGATGAACTTTTCACTTGATTTGCGGAGGTAGCTTATTTTAGCTAATCTGCCACTCACTTCTTCAATCTCACTAACATAGTGTTGCAATCTTTGATGTTTAAAATTTGATGTTTTTGATGTTTTGATGTTCAAAAATTTGATGTTTATCAGAGTTTTTTTTCGCCATAAGCCTCACAAGCACAAATTTCCAGGAGAAAATTCTTCGTCAGTCTGAAGTTCACTAACACTTCCAATGTCTCCCTGATGGCATGTTTGAATGGTGCATAAACCGAAACATCAAGGGGGTGAATGCGATGAGAGCAATGGAGAGGAAAGGTCAGAAGATCAATGCCATTATCTTATGCTCAAGGAAACTACTTCAATTGAAATATATCTTTCATGATTGTCGAACAAGAGCAAAACAGGATTCTCTTTGCTAGGTTTAACTTCTTTCTGGAAGTGCTACAATGAACAAACGAAATTTTCCGAGGTCATCCATCCACTGTGATGGGCTAAGCCAATGCATCCTGGTGGTCCATCTTGATACATTCTCTCAGGAGCCTTGACTCTTGGAAAAACAAACACTGATGGAATAGTCTGACCACTTACAGACACAAAGCACAGCATTGTGGTATTTTCCCCTCTTTCTGCCGACACGGTCTGTGCCACCTGTTTTGCCCCCTTTTTAGCAATCACCTTTGGAGCCTGAAAAACTGTGGGTACTCCTGTTTCATCGCAGTTCCAAATCCTACCAGGACGAAATTGTAACTTGCTATACAGTCCTTGAAGATTACAAAAGAAGGCACCAATTACAGTGGCATTGAAGCCGGCAGCACAAGCCTGGCTTGTATTTTCTGGTTTTCTAATGGACAAAGTGGCATTACGCTTCATAAATACTTTAAACCAGTCAAATCCTGCTCCTTCATTCAGCTCCCAGCTTGGTGGGAATTTGAGCTTCAGAGTTGTTGCCCATTGGTAGGCTAACTTTCTCGTTGCATTTGGATTTAGTCCGTGTTTCAATATTGAGCAGTTTTCGAGGTATATTGCAAGATCTCTCTCTTGTTTGGGAGTAAAAACGAACTTGGAACTCTCCCGAACACTATCATTATCATTGTTTGCACTTGGGCTACCCTTCTCAAGATCTTGTATTCTACTCTTGTAGCGTTTCACGGCATCCACAAGGGTAGACTTCTTCAAAGAAAATTCTTCCCTGGCTGATCAGAAAGATGAATTCTCATTTAAGACTTGTCTCACAGCACGCTTCAATAATTCTGGATCTGGGGGGCCACCCCCTTTTCGAATATAGGTGCTAACCATCTGTAAAATCAAATTCTAAAATGTCAAGCACGGAGAGAGAAATGTCCCAAAGTTTTGTGAGCTGATTTTCTTTGAGAAAACATACTTCAAAAATAGTTCTTTGCCTGGGTGTCTGGATTGATGAATAATAGATTTTAATATATATTTTGTTGTGGGATTCTCGTGCTGGGGTGACCTCCTCTGCTAACTTGTATCTTGTATGTTTTTTTATGACAAGATGTTGTGTTTTTTCTATGCATTTATACTGTCCCAGCCTTACGAGCTCTACTCTCTGTTGGGGCATAATATTGTTTTTGTTTTTTGAAAGTTGAATTTAATAAGTTCTTATTCCTAGTCTATAATAAAATTGAAATATTTGGTAGTTTCCTAGCCCTAGCTACTTCAATTCCAGACTCGGAGATACTTCCATCAGCAAAGGGTGAAACCGGACACCACGAAATGTGTCCGGAGTCGCCCCCAAAAAACTGTCCGGAGTCACCCCTTATTGACGCCATTTTGAAAATTTACCTTTTTTTGGAAACCGCCAGACATTTCTTGATGAAAATTACGAGGAAAATACCGGAAATATACCTCTTATGATCCATCTAACTTACGAACCACTAGCTAAAATAGCTTGGAAAATATTTGACGAGGACTATGGTGTCAAAATTTCCAGAGAGTATATAAAAACTTCTTTACCTCTTATCTCAGTTGTCTTTGGCATCAAATATTCAAAACTTCTGCCTAATGTGCGCTACGTGAATGGCATCTAGCAGCGATTTTCTGAATGTATTAGTTCAAAGACTTTGGACGGGAGGTCCAACGGACGGTTTCGCCCCCGTACGGTTTCGCCCCCCTCTCCCCTACCCTAAAAATGAGGAAAAGTCAGAAATTCACACTTTCATACAAAAGAATAATAGCTCCATATGCAGTTGGACATTTTTTATGGCACTTGATATTTAAAAGTGACATATAGCGATCGCAAATTTTGTCAGTCTGTCTGTCCCGGTTTTGCTAGTTTAGGCATTTCCAGATAAGCTAGGGCGATAAAATTTGGCAGGCGTATCAGGGACCAGACCAGATTAAATTAGAAATAGTCGTTTCTTCAATTCGACCATCTGGGGCGAGTGGGGGAACGGATAATTCGGCAAAATTAGAAAAAATTAGGTATTTTTAACTTACGAACAGGTGATCGGATCTTAACGACATTTGATATTTAGAAGGATATCGTGTCTCAGAGCTCTTATTTTAAATCCCAACCAAAGTCGGTGAAATTGGGGGGAGTTGGAGGGGGAAACCTAAAATCTTGGAAAACGCTTAAGAGTGGAGGGATCTGGATGAAATTTGGTGGGAAAAATAAGCACAAGTCCTAGATAAGCGATAAACATAACCGGAACGGATCCGCTCTCTTTGGGGGAGTTGGTAGGGAGGGTTAATTCTGAACAATTAGAAAAAATGAGGTATTTTTAACTTACAAAGGAGTGATCGGATCTAAATAAAATTCCATGTTTAAAAGAATCTCGTAACTCAGATCTCTTATTTTGAATCCCGACAGTATCCAGTGTCATTGGGTTTTTTTTTGAGGGGGGGACGGGAAATCTTGGAAAACACTTAGAGTGGCCAGATTGGGATGAAACTTGGTGGGAAGGATAAACACAAGTCCTAGATACGTGATTCACATAACCGGACTGAATTCGCTCTCTGTGGGGGAGTTAAGGGGGTCCAGTGCTTTGGCGAGTTCTATGCTACCGTACGCGCTAGGACGATGGAAATTGCTAGGCGTGTCATGGATCTGCAGAAATTGATTTGATAAAGTCGTTTTCCCCGATTCGACCATCTGGGGGACTGGAGGGAGAGGAAAAATTAGAAAAAATGAGGCATTTTATCTTACGAGTGGGTGATCGGATCTTTATGAATTCTGATATTTAGAAGGACCTCGTGTCTCATAGCTCTTATTTTAAATCCCCACCGGCATTAAACCTCTGATGTTCCTTTTAAATCAATCTATTGATTCTTAGAATTTAGCCAAAGCTCATACAATATGAGATCTTGGCTTTTCCGACCTCGTCACAAGTGCCATATGAGCTCTTAGCTCTTGTTGGTAGTAGCAGGCGCCGAAAAAAGACAAATAAATATGAATGGATGAAAAAATCACCGAAGAATAAGCCTTTTAAATCGAGTTTGGGGGGAGGCGTTAATTAGGGAAAACTTAAAAAAATTGAGGTATTTTTAACTCAAGAACGGGGGAGCGGATCTAAATGAAATTTGATATTTAGAAAGAACTCATGTCTCACAGGTCTTGTTTTAAATCCTTACCAGATCTGGTGACTTAGCGGAAAGTTGGAGGGCGAAACCGGAAATCTTGGAAAACGCTTAGAGTGGAGAGATCGGGATGAAACTTGGTGGGTAGAATAAGCAAATGTCGTAGATATGTGATTGACGTAACTGGACTGGATCCGCTCTCTTTGGAGGAGTTAGGGGGGTCCAGTGCTTTGGCGAGTTCGGTGCTGCCAGACGCGCTAGGACGATGAAAATTGGTAGGCGTGTCAGGGACCTGCAGAAATTGACTTGATAAAGTCGTTTGTCAAATAAAATTTAAAAAAAAATAAAAAATGAGGTATTTTTAACTTACGAGTGGGTAATCGGATCTAACTGAATTCTGATATTTAGAAGAACCACGTGTCTCAGAGCTCTTATTTTAAATCCCGACCGGCATTAGGCCTCTGATGTTCCTTTTAAATCAATCTATTGATTCTTAGAATTTTTCTAGAGCTCATACCATATGAGCTCTTGGCTCTTCCGACCACGTCGTAAGTGCCATATGAGCTCTTACTTCTTGTTGGTAGTAGAAGGCGCCAAAAAAAAGAAAAATATATATGAATGGATGAAAAAATCAGCAAAGAATAAGCTAAAAACACATGGGACCGGCTTAAGAAGGTGTAGCTTGCCGTTGAAGCTGTACTTTTGGTTGTCTTTGGGAACCAATAGATCCATTAATTTTTTAATTTTCATGGCCGAAAAGCATTACAAAATTTAAGACATTAATTTTGCTTATTTATTTTCACTATTCAGCATGGCAACGCTGACGAAAATGTAATAAAGCCCTAAAAAGTTTATAATTTAGAAACAACCAAAAGAAAAATCCTTAGCTATCACTATTATCAAGTATAAATAAACTTGAGGTAGGCCCAAGGGGTTAAAAAATGGGGTTTTGACTTCATTGGTACTTCAAGCAACGAACAAGAAAATCCATCACTAAATCAGCAAACTTGAAAACAGCATTAAAAGAGAGCATAATATATTTGCCACAGGTAATATCTTCAAATCCAATTCGGTCGGAAAACGAAGTCATATTCTTCTACAATAGTTTACAGCAGGGTTTTTCAAACCAGAGCACAGAACCATGAAAGAAACCTATGAATAATTTATCATTTAATATCTTCCTTTGAGACGAAATCAAAGAAATTAAAAATATAGTTGAGTAAATAAGCGTCTAAAGATAAATTCGGTAGTAAAACTTACATGCAAGCCTACTCTGTCATCTGTTATATTGTTACTGGACATACTAGCCCATAAACCGTTGGCTTCAAGCCAGTTTGGATCAAGTAGATAAGGGAAACTCATCTTTTCTTCGGGCGGGGCAAACTGTGGATGTGCAGCAATGGCATCTGGCACTCCTTTGTCCGGAATGTCTTCAAGAAACTAAAAACACAAGGATTTACTATTTCCATATCTCTCTCTCCCTGTAGAAAGAAGGGAAACATAGTATTTTAGGGAGGGCGGGGGATTGGTAAATACCAAAAAATTTATGTAGTTTAAAACTTTCAAAATTGTATCATGGGCGCATTTCGTGCCGATCTTAGGGAAAGGTAATTTCCCTTTTCTTATGGGGGAGTTTCTTTGTTAGGGGATGAAAAATACCTGGTACACCTGAAAATTAATGCGCTGTAAAACCTTCCTAAATTGCGCCGCGGGTGTCTTTAGCGCTGAACTTTGGGAGAGCTGAAAGTCCACTATTCTTCTACATTATTTGCAGTAATAACTAGGTTAGTCCGTTAGCTGTACAGATACAATAAAACATGTTTTAAATTAAATACAGTAGTGGCTTATTCCAATATTGCAGCTCAACTCCACTTTTAATCCCGTTTCAGTCCGATTCTTGTTAGACTGGTTTTGCTTCTGTCTTTAAATGAGTCAAGCTGTAAAATAATAACAATAAAGAGAGAAAAATATGCATGATCAAATTATTTGTGATGCACGTAAATTCTGTCTACTAATCTTAAAATTCACATTATTTTTCACAACCTTCATAATAAATTTACTGAGAGAATAATTATCATTTAAGAATAAACGACGCTTCTTGACTACTATGGTCCCTGCGTCGGCCCTGCAGTGCATTCCTGCAGCGTGATTCGATCTCTGGGTCCCGTATTACCAAGCTAAGGTCAAATCCACTACAGCGCCACAACAGGAAACTGAGAGAATAATAACATCTGTCATTCTCACATTCAAAAAGCTAATTAATGCTTTCATAAAATCTTATTTATATTAATAGCGTCTAAAGATATCTAACTGAGGCGATTAAATAAATCAATGCTGCAGATTCATGATTGCTGCAACAGTGAAATAGCTTTTTTCACATTAAACTGTCAAAAGCTTACCGTAATGGTACTTAAATGTAAGCAAGCTTGATTTAAGTCTGTAGTTTTTCTTTTTCTTTTCAATTACAATCTTTTTCAATTTCTTTTGGGAAACTAAAAATTTCTTTTTCCTGATATCTGACAATTTTTTTTGCAGTCCTTGGAGTGGCAATCCTTCGGCTGGATATCCGGGAACCGATGGCTCAAAATTCATTAATTAAAAAAAAATTGGTTTAGATTCACAGATTCACACCATATATCAATATGACTTCATATTGATTTCAATAAAATTGAAGAAGCTGTATAATCAAAATTACAATTTACAGAAACACAAATATTATGGAAGTATTAATAAGGATCTTATGACCGTGGAGGTCTAAATGGCATCGCGCCAAACGTGACAAACTAAAATGAGTAAAAAAAAAATAAACTAAAACTCCCACGGTGTCTTGTGAGTTTAAAATTTGTTGTAAAAAAGCAGAACATAAAGAACAAAGTTCAAATGATACTGCTGCACTTATATACGGTTGAGGATTAGAGGCGTGTTTTAGCTTCGTTTGATACTTTGCGACGCTTGAACTTTAATTTGATTTAAATTTTTGAGTGAAGAGGCATAAAATGAAGTGGAAAGCTAGACTTCCAGATACATCGTGAAATTAGAAAGAGGGAAACAATATTAAAAGAGTACCAATTTGCATTTAACAAAAATATTTTACACATAAAACGTTAAACAAGCAGATAGTTCCCACAAATTTAAGGTTTGGCTGTAGAACCGTGATTCCCAACGAGGTGCGCAGGCCCCACCGGTGGAGCATGCAATATTTCAATGGGTTATAAGGAAGACGCACACCCTTCGGCAGACTATACTTTAACGTCCTAATTCTGAAAAAAAAAATGTTCATGTGACTCACGTCACGTTCATTTGCACTTATAGAGCAAACAAGATACATAACAGTATTACAATGACGACATGCCTTGCCTAAAAGGTACTGTATTCAGACAATATTTTTCATTAGCATAAACGTTCATCTGCATTTATAGAGCAAACAAGATACGTAACAGCA
Source organism: Artemia franciscana (assembly GCF_032884065.1). NCBI lineage: Eukaryota > Metazoa > Arthropoda > Branchiopoda > Anostraca > Artemiidae > Artemia > Artemia franciscana. The sequence goes on along the minus strand of NC_088872.1, from coordinate 18,583,497 downwards.
TTGCAATGACGACATGCCTTGCCTAAAATTTATTGTATTCAGACAATATTTTTCATTAGCATAAACGTTCATTTGTATTTATAGAGGAAACAAGATACATAACAGTATTGCAATGACGACATGCCTTGCCTAAAAGGTATTATATTCAGACAATATCTGTCATTAGCATAAAATATGTCTAGAAGTAAAAACCCCCTAAAAGCATACCAAGCTAATGGCCTTTTAAGCTTCCTTCAGATGAAAAAACATGAAATTTTGTAAAATAAAATTTAAATAAGGATTTCTGAAATTCCAAAGTATGGCGTTTCCCAAAATTGGATGGGAGCCACTGCTCTATAAGCAGTAAGCCTATAAACATAAAACCTAAGTTAAAAATAAAAAAATAAATACGTAGTTCCTTCTGGATCATTTGTGGTGCATACAGTATCCATATATGTTTCGTGGGAATATATCCATCAGACGGGTTCCCTTCCACGTCAGCCCTGTGGCAACTGGGATCAAACCCCAGGCCCTGTATTGCCAAGGAAAGATCAATCCCCTGCACTACCACACATTCAAGTTGAGATACTGACTCATAAATGCGCAAAGGCTTAAATAGGGAGAGAGAGGGGTCTAGAGAGGAACCCTCATCAAGATAGATTTAAAAACCCTTTCGGAAAGGTCTAGCTTATATAAATAATCACAAAGGCCTATTTTAAAAACAAAGTTTATTTTTTGTTGGAATAAAGTTATTAAAACTTCGCCGGTTGAACTCGCTTCGCCGTTTATGCAACATATTATCCCCAAAAATAGCTCAAATAAACAAATTTGTGGTGATTCACTTTATTTGTAGAGTTCTGAAAAAACTAGCACTTTACTGAAAACACAAAACCGGCAAAAAAAAACAGGATTTTCTCTTAGGAGTAGAAAAGCCTTCAAGTAGCCAGTAGAAAATAAAAACTAATTTATCAGACTCTCAATCTTTCATCAGCCATAATAATGACAACTATTAGCATACAACAAAAATCCTATTTTAAAAAACCCGAACAAACTCAGTCTTCAGTAAAGTGCTAGTTTTTTAGAATTCTACAAAAACACTGAATCATCACGAGTTAGTTTCTTCGAGATATTTTTGGAGATAAAATGTTGCACAAACTACGAAACAATGTTTTGGCTCGCTTTAAGTTTCAATTTTGCTGTTACTTTCATCAGAAGAACTTTGTTTTGTTCATTTTTACTAGTTTTTAGTTCTTGTTTTTGAATATGTCGATAGATCTTATAAAAAGATATTTGTATAAATTAGGCGATTAAATTAAAGAAGTCAGCATAATTTTTTATTAAAATAGGGCATTAAATACAGGTCTTACTTCCTACCTCAAGTAAAATTTCCCATAAAAATATACAAGTTTATCACTGGTATTTTTGACAAGTTGCGGATAAAAAATATCAATTATTTGTTCACTACAATCCTATATGAAATATGCTAAGATTTTAGAAAACTGAAAGGATTTTAGATGTATTGTCAAATATAATTTTAAAGAAATTCGTTGTATAATTATTTCAATTTTTCAGCCGCAATGCTGAAAGAATGCTTCTCATAAGAAAGCATACTATCATTATTTTGCTTCTTGGACCTTCAAAATTCTTGGACATTTTAGAAGAACTGACCATTAAAATTATACTATTACGGAGAATTAAATGTTAAAACAAGAAAACCATCCGAACTCAGGTCTTCCCTTGCCCCTAAATGGCGGGCCTGTATGTGGTGTCAAAACCAGTTATCAATTCACGTGGGCCTTGACGAAGCGGCTGAAGCATAAAACTAGTCGCCAAAACTTCACTTGGCTACCCATTTCAACGCCCCTACGATGTTCCAGAGCCCTCCTATTGTTGGGATAAAAAAAAGAAAAAAGAGACACGTCAGAGTTTCAAAGCCTTTTCAAAATCCCTAAGAATGAATTCTCGCAATTGACGTTTACTATTACGATAAAGATAGCGTTTATCATTACTAAACAAGTTTTGAAAGCGAAAACATTTTTTCATTCAGCAGTTTTTTTTAACTCATTTCCACTTACTAAGGAGACTGGGAGGGGTGCGTTCAAGAGGGGGACTAAAAGCCCCCAATTGGGGATTTCGGACTATGCAGACATCATTAGAACAATGCTTATGCTTCCAAGCCTATTCAGTCCAGAAATGACACAAAAATTCACATTTTTGGTGTCACTTACAACATTAAAATATCGTTTTCAAGACGAATTTATAAAAAGCAGGAATATCTAAGCATTGGCTTTCAAATGAGCTCTTAAACAGCTATCTATGTCATTTCAGTCTTCTGCTAGTGCTGGAGAAAAAAAAAAGACAAAAAAGGCAAATCAGTGTTTGAAGTTCTTTTTCAAACTTCCCGAAAAAACTGTTCTCGCAACTAATCTATTCTGTTAAGATAACCACAAATAACTTTAGTTATTCTTGAATCAATTTTGAATTTTTTTTTGCTCATTAGGCAGTTTTTTCAAAAAGTTTTTTTGAAGTTTCTAATTGCTAAGGGGGCTGGATTGGGGCTCAGGTAGGGGGATAGTAAACTACCAGTTATGGGTTTGTGTATCCTTGTTTTGCTTCCCAACCTTTCAACTATAGATATGACACCAAAAATTACATTTTCGGTGCCATAACCCTTTACGATGGCGTAACCAAGACGAATCTTTAAAAAAGTGTGTAAGTAAGAACTGTTAACTGAGCCATTAAACATCTTTCTACGATCTAGCGGTAGCCTGCTAGCCCTCACGGAAAAAATTATTACTCATGAAAAAAGAGGCTATATTTCTCGCTTTTTGAGATGAAGGGGGGGGGCATAGAATCTTCGGATAAGGTTTAACCATGGTGATTCCAATTCCTGGATCACCTTTAAATTGAAAATGCTTCTCATCGGTGTATTTTTTTTCAAGACGCGCTTTTAAACTTTCGTTTACTGTGGGCTGCGGTTGGCTCTTTACCATGTTTCAGGTATTGCAGCAATGACTTACAAGAATTCAGCCCTTTACACGGTTTAGCTAAGGCCCATTTACACTTTACACGGTTAGCTATGATATCCTGACAGATATATAAAATGAACCGTATCTATTAGAAAATAAAACAGACCTCTGCCTGCTCTCTTGATACTGCCAGTTCGCCCTCTTCTTCCCTTTGACGCTCTGTGAAGAGACTTCTGACGGCAAATATTTTCTGATCTAAATTTCTAAGAGACAATATCCTTGCTTCTCTTCTTTTCAAAACCTCGCCTGCTGGGCCTAGGGTTTTCAGTATTGCATCTTGAAGGCGTTGAGCTTCTTGTTCAAGACGACGTCTTTCAAGTTCGCATTCTAATGATGGCTACAAAGTGAAAAAAAAAACTAAATTTTATACCTATAATAGAACTAATTAAATGTCTAATTAAGAGGCTTTTAGATGAGGAGCAACAACCCAAAATTATGGCCAAGGAAGACGGTTTTAGACAACTATGTCCAATCCATCATTGCTTTTAAAGCTTTAAGAATTGTGTGAATATAGATTTGATTAGAATAGGCTCCTCCTTGAGAAGGAATAAATCGAATTCTAGGCACAACTAGATTTTTTTTGGATTGAATACAAATTTCAGTAGAATATTTCACCCTCATCCCCCCCCCCACAAGTAGGCAAAGAGCTGAGGTAGGAGCCTGGAAACACATTCCTAGAATCTAATTTGAACACTAAATCCATTCCTGAAAGTTTTACTTACATTGCAAAATTTTTTTCTGACCTCAAAAAATGTCAGTGCCCTATAAGGCGGAAGGGGTGAAGGAACAGGAACACATTCAAGGGCTTTGATTTAAGCTGTTGGGTAATCCTAAGCGTAATGCGATAATAAAACAGTTTAGCAATCTAGGACTTATAATGAGATCAGACAATAGAAACTGGTATAACTATCAGTTACGACAGTGCACTTTGAGAAACAACTATAAAATAAAAAAAAATAAAAATGTACGAACACTAATGAATGTCAAATATTTCGGCTTCCCATCCATAAGCCTTTATCAGCGGGAAAAAGAAGAGGACTAGACTAAACTAATAAAAAAAAACAACTACAAAATAGCATAAAAAAATGAGAAAACACCCACGACAGCGAATCCCAATTTTCATCTTTTTATATTATTTTCTAGCCTGCGTTAATTTGATTAATCTAGTAATTATTTCCCCCTTTTTTATTTTGATAAAGGATTTAAGATTCGAAGGCGGAATTTTCAGAGATTTATTAGTATATACGTTGCTGTGAATATCAGAAATCTGGTTAATGTCGATATCCACCTGTGACTGCCCGGAATTCCCTTTTCTCTGCTTGGATTCAATTTGCTTTGCGAATCAGCATTATAGCCTTATGCAAGCTTTGATGGTAAAGGTTAAAGTTAGGTTATATTAAGTTATAAAATTCAAAATGGGTTAAATGGGTTAAATTTTCGACATTGAACTTTTTAAATCCATGCGTTAATTTGAGTAGAAAATCTGATCTGAAATATCAATATCGACATATCAAATATCGAAAGTAAAAATATCGATATACTGATATCTCGGCTAATCAGATTACCACCCAACACTATTTTACGTAATTTTGACCGGTGCAAGTAGTCAAGATGCTGAAAAGTTGATCCCTATTTTCATTCTGTATTTCTTGAAAACTGAAGGAGTGCAGTTGAAATTGGTGAAATTGGACTCTTTGGAGAAAAGAGCCCAACAAACCATTTTTTTTTCTTTCCGCATAATTACATTAAAGAACTTAAATATTTAACTGGAAAAATTCAATCGCGTACTGATAATGCTAACATATCCTAACACGAGAGAGGCAGGGGCACCAAAATTCATTTAAAATTGAAATCGAAGCTCTCGGAAGATATTGGAGACATTGGGTGTCCTTCTCACATCCTAAAATATACAGCATCAACTTATAGTTGATGTGGAGTCAGTGGTACACAAGATTTACAAATATTTTTTCGATATTTACAGCACGCAATGAACGTCTTAAATCTTTTGTGAGGCAGCAGGAGGTAATCCCACTCAAGAAATGAGTGGCTCTCATCGCTGCCGACACTTGAGCGTATTCTGAAACCGTTGGAATCATTGAGATATTTTTTCTTTGCTGAAATAAGACCACCCAAAGCGACAGTCAATTTCTTAACTACTTGTCACAAGTTTGTTTTTGTTTTTTACATACCAATTGTTTTTTTTTAGAAATAATTAAAGAAAAACATGAATCAAACATAATCGTTTTGGAGCTAAAGGATTCATACATGGCCTTGAAAAAAAAACATTGTCAGAACGTACTGCAGCAAGATTTTTGGGGGATTCAAACTGAAACTGAATAAGAAATTATTAATTATTACAGAACGTCTCTGGAATATTTACAACAATTACAAAGAACAAAAATATAAAATAATACTATAGAATATTCTAACCCATATATTCTACCTGCATTTTGGAACATATATAGAATATTCCAAAACTCACTTTAGAAAAAAAACCTCGATATCTTTAGAACCTCGTAGGAGAGTGGGAAATGGACGGAATCAATCGACAAAATTTGCTTATTTTGAGGGGCTAAGCAGTATATATGAATTACTAAAAAAGTCCCAAAGAGACTTTTCAACTACCTCAGCAAATTTGATTCAGCCCTGTTGTGGTTCCAACCCGGTTTCTTTTCTTTTTCATATAAATGACCTGTTTTCGTTTCCGTGATTACATTTACTTAGATTTGCCGATAGTATAATTTTCAATGATAAGTTAAAGTCTCGTTGCTAAGCTATAGTTGTTTTGCAAGTAAGTAAGCTTTCATGCTAAATTCAATTGTTGTCTTCCTGATCTGGGCCATTGAAAAATAATATTATTCAAAAGAAGCCAGGGATTTGAACTTTAATTTAGTGGATTGGCCAGGGCCAATCTAAGGTCCACCCCCTACAGAAAGTGTTTGGTACACAAGCGGTGTGTTTGTTTTTAGTCTGTTTCCAGAGTTGATATTCGTAACTACGGTTTAAGTGACCTTTGGGAGAAATACAAGTGAATTATTTTCTACAACCGTGTTACATTATTTTTCCAGGAACCCAGGCGGGGTAGGAAAAGAGTTCGCAAGAAATACCGTCATTAGTATATCGACGGGGAAACCCGTTTACCCTCCAATGAGATAGATAGAGATATTAGTGGAACCCAGATTGTGGCACCCTTGGCCGAGAGTTTGGCCCTTGTGATCGTTCGATCACGTTACCATACCCTGGAACAGGGTATACCGTAACAGGGTATTACCATACCCTATATTTACATTACGGTAGTGGTGGCTGCGAGGTTTTCCCCGCCATTAAGCCATTCAATGTTCCAATCATAACGCGGAATAATATCCAAGAATAGGTTTAAGCACAAAGAATGAACTTTCAAGAAAAGGTTTCGAAAAAAAAATTACCTAGAATTCGATGCCACGACTTGTTTTAATATTAAACACTATTTTTGCAGAATGTACCTTTGCACGTAGAAGTAGTCAATTAAAAGCTTTGGCACTGAAATATCAAGAAATGTCAATGATCAATTGACAAGTTGGACTACCCGAATGACTCAAATTTTGTAGCTGAAAAAATAATGACTTTTAAAATATCAAACAGTTCGTGGTAACGAACTGTAGTAAGGAGCGACCCGGCTCAATAGTAATCAAAACTCTAAAAAATGGAATTTTAATATCAATAGCTACATCTAAAGAATTGCATTTTAATGCTGATTTTAAATATATACGTTTCACTAAGTTTAGTCTTAACCATCAAAAGTTACGAGCCTGAGAAAATTTGCGTTATTTTCGAAAATAGGGGGAAACACCCCCTAAAAGTCAAAGAATCTTAACGAAAATCACACCATCAGATTCAGCTCCTATCTACAAAAATGTGGAATTTTGTATTTTTTGCCAGAAGGCAGATCACGGATGCGTGTTTATTTGTTGTTTTTTTTTTTGTTTTCTTTTCCCTGGGGTGATCGTATCGACCCAGTTGTCCAAGAATGTTGCAAGAGGGCTCATTCTAACGGAAATGAAAAGTTCTAGTGCCCTTTTTAAGTGACCAAAAAAATTGGAGGACACCTAGGCACCCTCCCACGCTAATTATTTTCCCAAAGTCAACGGATCAAAATTCTGAGATATCCATTTTATTCAGCGTAGTCCAAAAGCCTTATAACTGTGTCTTTGGGGATGACTTACTCCCCCACAGTCCCCGTGGGAGGGGCTACAAGTTACAAACTTTGACCAGTGCTTACATATAGTAATGGTTATTGGGAAGTGTGCAGGCGTTTTCAGTAGGATTTTTTGGTTGGGGGAGGGGTTGAGAATAGGGGGATATGCTGGGGGAGCTTTTCCATCGAGGTCATGGTGGAAGAAAATTTCCATGAAGGGAGCGCAGGATTTATTAGCGTTATTTAAAAAAAAGGAAAAATGAAAAAGATTTTTTCAGCTGGAAGTAAAGAGCAGCATTAAAACTTAAAACGAACAGAAATTATTACCCATATGAGGGGCTCACCTCCTCCTATTACCCCACTCTTTACGCTAAAGTATTTTTAGTAGTTTCAACTATTTATTTTACGACTTTGGTGATTCACGGGTCATTCTTAATGAATTGGGACAAAATTTAAGCTATAGTGTAAAGAGCGAGTTACTGACGAGGGGGAGAACCCCCTCATATATGTAATAAAAACATGAGAATACAAAACTTCTTTACGTAGGCTAATTTATGAGTTACGCATATCTTTTACTAAAAAAAAGATTCGTAAAAAATTAAAAGTTCTAGTTGCCTTTATCTTAATCAACCAAAAAATCGGAGGGCAACTAGGCTTCCTCCCCCGCTCTTTTTTCTCAAAATCATTCGATCAAAATAATGAGAAAGCCATTTAGCAAAAAAAAAATATGCAAATTTCGTTTCAATTATTCCTCTGTGGAGAGCCAAAATCAAAACATGCATTGATTGAAAAACGTTCAGAAATTAAATAAAAAAAAACAAGTTTTTTTTTAACTGAAAGTAAGGAGCAAAATTAAAACTTAAAACGAACAGAAATTACTTCATATATGAAAGGGGCTGCTTCCTCACCAACGCCCCGCTCTTCACGCTTAAGTTTTTTACCGTTTTAAAAAGAAGAGTTGAGAGAAAGAGTCAAACTTCAGCGTCAAGAGTGGGGCGTTGGTGAGGAAGCAGCCTCTTTCATATACGAAGTAATTTCTGTTCGTTTTAAGTTTTAATTTTGCTCCTTACTTTCAGTTAAAAAAAATTGTTTTTTTATTGTTTTTCCCCCAGGGGGAGGGGTGGTAAACTCCAGCTATCGAATCACTCGTATAAGCGGGCATATAATACAAACCTTCTTAACTCCTGATTCAATATGAAACCAGCTACTAACCTCAGTTCTCACCATATTGAATGATAAGGATTCAGTTCAGTAAACCAATCAATACTGTGAATTTAGTCCAGTTCTAAGGAGGTTGCACACAAAATCATTCACAGGTTTGCTGACACTTGGCTTTAGAGAGTTAAGAAGCGCAAGCTTTGATAGAAAAACTTTATTGAATTCGTTGGAGAGGCCAAGAGAGTAGTCCATGAATTCAAAGTATCGTTCTGTTTTGTGCTGTCAACTTGCTTTGTAATACCAAAAAGATATGGTCATCTGTTACAGGTTGGTCCTAGTGCCGTTATGGGTGCGTCCCAGAATGTTTTACAGGAATTTTTCGGGATAGATCTAATATTCATGGTCACAGAACTCGAAAAAGTGGGGATATTGAGATTCCTCGCCTAGTTTCACAGTAGGACTGCTTTTTCAGTTATTTATAGAGGAGCTAAGCTGTGGATTAAGCTTGTTCCAAGTACCAAATATTTGCCCATGAATCAATTTAAAACCGTGCTGCGTGTAGGGTTGCTTGGTAGGTATACCTTTGAAATAGATTGAGATTGATGTATTTAATATTGGATATAATTGTTTATTGTTTTTTTTTGTTTTCTTTTTTTTGCTTCGGGATCCTGATAGTATGTTGTTTGACTGTGTATGAATTATTTATGTAAGTTTTTTTCTCGGTACACGGTTTTACCTTTCTGCTCATTGTTTTTTTTTTCTCTCTCTCTCTCTTTTATTTTTTGTTCTTTTTTGTTAGCAACACACCCTCGCAAGCAACGCTTTTGGTGTGATACCGATTGATTTTGTCTGTGTGATTTCCTTTGGTTAATAAATTAATACTACTGCTGCTACTAAACAATACAATCAGTGGTTTTGTCAATTATCACAGAGAAAAAAGATCTACGCTGCATGGAAACGTGAGGCGTTGCGGCAACCTTTGTTCGGCTTCGCCGAATAAAGTGTTGCGAGAGCAACACTTTAGTTTTGTTTCCTCGCTTCGACTAAACACTGAAGATGTTAATCTGTAAGGATCTCAAAATAAATACTAGGTACACCAACTCATAAAAGTTGCAAAACCCCTCATCGCTGAAGTTGATTGTAGCCTAACAGCCGATTATTACTTACAAGACCCCTATATATCTTACCACTGGAACCAAATTGGCCTTACCATCAAATACACCAGAAACAAATAATAGGTACTCCAACTAGCAAAAGTTGGGAACCCCTCATTGCCGAAGATGATTATGTGCTAACAGCTGACTGTTGGTTAAAAATCTCCTATATGTCTCACAATTGGTATCGGCTTATTTTTGGTTTCAGTATGCACCTTACTACTGAAGTTGTCAACCCCTTTAAACTTTCAAACTGATATATCTCATGAAGGAATTTTTCTACCAGAAAAAAGGGTGACATAAACTTTGATCGGCTCATTAAGAGCTATCGACTGCCGTCGAACAAAAATCTATCTGTCTTAGTTCTAAAGTTGGCTTTTTGCCGTAGGCCAAGTTTCTAACGTCATCACTTAGAAAGGAGCAAAGGGTAAACTCTAACTCCTTTAGCAATAAGAGAACTTTAAAGTTTAAGAGCCACATCTGATACCATTTCTCTACTGCAATCCCAAGTGCAAAAAACCGAATGATACTCAGCTGAAATCACGAACAGAAATGGGTAGAGACAATAGATTTTAGGCCCCAGGCAAGAGTTCTACAAAGCTTTCCAAAATCCAAAGTCATATTCATCAATCCGGCCTAAGGTCCATACTTTCCGTAAAAACCACAGAGGTTAGACCCTTACTACTTTCAAGGAATAAGCTGAGATAGGGGTGACTAAAAAAAAAAAAAAACAAACACACAGCAAAACTAAAGTGTTGCTTTCGCAACACAAAAATGAGTTTTGAGCAGGTTGACTAGCTGGTTCTGTTGCACCAAAAAAAATTCTGTTGCAAGATGTTTGTTGCTTTCTGTTTACCCAAAGTCACCTATGTTGCCTAAGATATGCAGATATGCTGCTCAATTTCTTTTGAATGAATGCCAAGAGTCAAAAGTTTTTAATACTGCCATTGCCAGACTTTTTCTCAATTCCATTGCGTAGTTTCCTATGTTTGCTTGGTCAGAACACCCTTGATTGACTCTGATTTCACATAATACACACACTTCAAACAGAACTTACAGTATGGCAGAAAGTCTTTTTATACTTGTTTGATACTCTTTTCTTGATCCATTTTTTAACATTGGTAGTTGAAGCCGGGATTCGAAACCACGTCCTCTCAGACAAAGGATGTTAAGAGTCCTCTCAGACTCGATGTTAAGAGTACAAATTATATACAATTTTTTTTTTATTTTAAACAAATTGTAAGAAACATGGTATTTGATAAGGCCTACCACAGGCCACAGAAAAACAAGGAAAAAAAATCAGCCTTATATCAAGTTGTCACTTCCCACCAAGATTTTTAGGTGTGGAGGGGATAATCCCTAGCAGAATGAGCTTCACACTGTGGTTCAACCCCTTCTGTAATATTGATCTTGCATTTTAAAAAGATTAACATAGGTCGTTCTTACTTTTTGGCTACATTTATGTCAGAATATGTTTAATCAGTTTGTTTTGAAATTTTTCACTCTACCAAATCCAAACACAGAACCAACCAACTTTTTAGAAAAAGCTCATGTAACACATTCACCAGTGACCCTACTCAAGTCACCAGAGAACACATGAGCTTTTTTTTACAGAGGGAGCTGGTGCTGTATTTAAGTAGTCCCTTGTGGGTTTGTAGATGATCCTGGTAAAAAGAAGCCACCCGTAGATTGAAAGAACCCCAAGCGCACATACATAGGCCACATGCTCCTATTCTACAATTACTGCATAGACTAACCAATATTCTCTTATGTTGGAAATTTACACCAATCAAAGGCATTTCTTAAAAATAAACAGAATGGGAGGCCATCTTAATTAGTAGGCTAAATACCAAGTGAATGATTGTGATGGTTGATTAGCTTGTTCTTCTTTGGAAAAAACAGCACTTGGAGTCTAAAAATAGTCTCCTATTAGCTTCATGCGAAATATGTTTGCTCGTTTATTTACTTCATATATTGTTTTTTTTGCCTACCAATTACAGTTGTAATTAGCCAAACTGAAGCAGGTATAAGTGTCAGATCAACCATGCTAAACTATATCATTGCACCTTAATAAACAAATAATCTCCCAAAATAATATTTTTTGTTCATTTCCTGGCAGCTTGATATGAAGCTCACTAGTGTCAATTTTTTTTCAGTCCTGAAAAAAATATTTCTTGTTTTGTTTGCTGACTTTGCATTACTATTAGAGCTAAAGTTGAGGTGTTGTGAAGTCTTAATAGCTGAAGAACAAATTGTACAATTTGGGTCCCCTCTTCATTCCAATTGTGTTCTTCTTTAAAATTCAAAAGTACAAGACAATTTTCTTCATGTGATAGGAAAATGAATACGTGCTGAGGTGGTTTCTTGTTGGTAATTCTTCTCTGAATTGTGTTGTGTAGAATTTTTATTAACCACTCACACTTCAGCATTTTTGATATTCCGTGCTGATCTTTGCAACATAAACTAGTGCTGTAGCATAAAATTTTTGAAGAAGACTGAGTATATACAACCTGAAAATTTGTTTAGCCCTTTGTTTAAGAAATCACGTTTTCCTGAATATCCCTGGAAACCTTTACTTTACCCTAGATTCTCCTACATCCCTAATAACAAAGTAAGTGTCCCTTAAAGAAGTGGTTTTCCCCTAGAAATAGGGGTGATTTTCTAGAAGTGGAAGCCTAGAAATGGAACCTTGGTTAGCCAGTTCCCAGCATACACACAAATATCTTATTGGTGTTCAACCAACATAGATGCCTATTTTCTATTTATCCAACTTCATTCTTTGTTGAAATTAAATAAAAAAACAAGTTTTTTAACTGAAAGTAAGGAGCGACATTAAATCTTAAAACGAACAGAAATTACTCCGTATATGAAAGGTGCTTTTCCTTCTCAACGCCCCGCTCTTTACGCTAAAGTTTGACTCTTTTTCTTAACTCTACATTTTAAAACAGTAAAAAACTTTAGCGAAAAGAGCGGGGCGTTGAGAAGGAAAAGCCCCTTTCATATACGGAGTAATTTCTGTTCGTTTTAAGTTTTAATGTCGCTCCTTACTTTCATTTAAAAAACTTGTTTTTTTTATTTAATTTCTCAACGTTTTTGAATCAATGCATGTTTTGATTTGGATCTCCGCAGAGGAATAATTAAAACGAAATTTGTATATTTTTTGGCTAAATGGCTTTCTCATAATTTTGATCGAATGATTTTGACAAAAAACGAGCGGGGGAGGAAGCCTAGTTGCCCTCCGATTTTCGGTTAATTAAAAAGGCAACTAGAACTTTTAATTTTTTACGAATCTTTTTATAAGTAAAAGATATACGTAACTTATAAATTAGCTTACGTAAAGAACTTTTGTATTCTCATGTTTTTATTACATATATGAGGGGGTTCGCCCCCTCGTCAGTACCTTGCTCTTTACACTAAAGCTTAGATTTTGTCCCAATTCGTTAAGAATAACCCCTGAATCACAAAAGCCGCAGAATAAATAGTTGAAATTACTAAAAATACTTTAGCGTAAAGAGCGAGGTATTAGGAGGTAAGCCCCGCATATGGGTAATAATTTCTGTTCGTTTTACGTTTTAATGCTCCTGCTTACTTCCAGCTGAAAAAAAAAACTTTTTCATATTTCTTTTTTCATTGTTTTTTTTTTTAGGTAATGCTAGTAAATCCTGCGCTCCCTTCATGGAAATCTTCTTCCCCCATGACAAATTCCACGATGGAACGTTCCCCCAGCATATCCCCCTCTTCTCAAGCCCTGCCTCCAACCAAAAATCCTCCAGAAAACGTCTGTACACTTCCCAATAACCATTATTATATGTAAGCACTGGTCAAAGTTTTGAACTTGTAACCCCTCCCATGGGGACTGTGGGGGAGTAAGTCGTCCCCAAAGACATAGTTATAAGGTTTTTCGACTACGCTGAATAAAATGGCTATCTCAAAATTTGATCCGTTGACTTTGAGAAAATAATTAGCGTGGGAGGGGGCCTAGGTGCCCTCCAATTTTTTTGGTCACTTAAAAAGGGCACAAGAACTTTTCATTTCCGTTAGAATAAGCCCTCTCGCAACATTATAGGACAACTGGGTCGAAACGATCACCCCTGGAAAAAAAAATAATAATAAATAAACACGCATCCGTAATCTGCCTTCTGGCAAAAAATATAAAATTCCACATTTTTGTAGATAGGAGCTTGAAACTTCTACAGTAGGGTTCTCTGCTACGCTGAATCTGATGGTGTGATTTTTGTTAAGATTCTATGACTTTTAGGGGGCTTTTCTCCCTATTTTCTAAAATAACGCAAATTTTCTCAGGCTCATAACTTTTGATGGGTAAGACTAAACTTGATGAAACTTATATATTTAAAATCAGCATTATAATGCGATTCTTTTGATGCAGCTATTGGTGACAAAATTCCATTTTTTAGAGTTTTGGTTACTATTGAGCCGGGTCACTCCTTACTACCAGTTCATTACCACAAACTGTTTGATTATTAGTTAGTACCCAATACTTTCAAAATTTAACAACGTTTTTTTTTTTTTTTTATAAAGCAGTAGCAGTTCTAAATAGCCTCTATTATAAAAAAAATACTGAGATGCTAGCATCTCTAAATACAAAGTTTGTGTCCCTAAAAGAAATGGTTTTCCCCTATAATAGGGAGAAACTTCTAGAAGTGGAAGCCTACACTTGGTTAGCCAGTTCTCAGTACATACACCAATGCCTTATCGGTGTTCTACCAGCCTAGGTGCCACTTTTCTATTTATCCAACTTACTTCTTTGTTGAAATTATTAGTTAGTACCCAATACTTTCAAAAATTAACAACTTTTTTTTCATAAAGCAGTAGCAGTTCTAAATAGCATCAATTATAAACAAAATACTGAGATGCTACCTGGCCACATGCAAAACTGCCAATAATCAATTGCATGCATTATGGATACTATTTGTGCTGGTCACTTAATTGGCCATTAAATACAGATACTTACATGATGAAATGACCTTGCAATTAACCTCAGTAACTAAATCGAGGTATTAAATTGTAGCAAAGGATTGCTCATTGTCAGCACCAAATGTACATTGTTTATAATATCGAAGTTTTGATAACAATTTTCATGGACTTTAGCACAAACAAAGATACCTACAGTGCAATCTCTTTACCCAGGCTCATATGCAAAGAATACAAGAAAATCAAGCTCATATATCATTTTTTTTTGTTTCCTTTTTATTGGCTATACATATACTGTCTGTCTTATTTGTCCTCCCCCTATCCCAATTAGGCTACAAAAATAAATGAAATGAGGCCAAAATCAAGAAAACAGCTGGCATTTCTATATTCCTCTTTTTGGTCCCAATAACGCTTCACTAAATGAATACTAGCTTTACACTAAATTTAGAGGTAACCAGCCCCCAAAAGTACCTCTTTGGGGCTTGGGGCGTATTTCAATACGCCCCAAGTGTATTTCTTGAATTTATAAGGTTTTAAAGATATGGAAATACTTTTCCTAAATTTTGAGAAAAAACACTGATATGGCTTAAAAATCTACTGAAATAACAGGAATTGAACTTTCAGAACTAAGCCAGAGAAAAAGAACATGACAACTGAAAATAAGGTAAAATGTTGTTTTGTCAAAATTTCATTGGGTATAGTGTAGACAAATTTGTCATGTCATATAGACAAAATTCAGGGCCCTCTAAAGGGAGAAGGAGTTAGGTAGGTACTTCAAAATACCTTCCTGAGACATACTTTAGCCTATACACCCATCCCTGAAGGTTTCATTTTCATAGCATAACCCCTTTCCCAGATAGCTGAAAGTAGTTAAAGGATATAAAACAGCTATTGAGGAAGAAAAGATGAACTGAAATAAACCAAGTATATTCTAAATTGCTATTTCCAAAGTAAGGATAGCTCTGTGTCATAGTTTATTGATTAAATCACAAGGGGCTCTGCCCTTTGGGTCCCTGATGCCTGTAGACTCGTTCTGTTGTGCATTTTTGGCCTTTGGCTTGCCTTGACTGTTATTGTACTTGATGCATAGTTTCCCAGATTCCTGCATGTTGCAACTAACAAATTGCTTGAGAGTGTTTATCAACCCTTTGTTTTTTTACTCTGCTTTGAAAATTAGTGCTGTGCCTGCTTTTGGACCAGATGGCTTCATTATCATAATAGGTGCAAACCAATCAGTAGCTACTGCTATGCTTTCTGTTTCAGATATAGCAGTAAATGGCTATAAGGTAAAGTTTGTGCTTGGTTCTAGCTCCAACCCTATTTTAATCAGAAATAGAAAAGGCATTTTTTTTTATCCCATCTGAGGAGGTCATCCATCTGGATGATTTTGTCAAGGAGGTCCAAGTTGACAATAGAATAAAACAAGTGACATTGGCCTTTAAAAACCTCAGCCCATCAGTTATCCCTTTGGTTTGCACCTACAATCTGGATTTTCAGTTCCCTCTGACAATCTCTAATTAGGGTGCAATTTATTCAGTTAAGCAATTTATCCCCTGGGCAATACAGTGCTTCAATTGCCAAGGTTTTCGCCACAGGGCTTCAAATTGCCACGGAGGCAGAAGGTTCCTACTGTCTAGTGGAAAACACACCCATAATGAACTTCCCAGTCCAAAACAGTAAAGCAAGATCAGGTACTCAAGTGCCCAAACTACAGTGGCAACCATAATGCTGATGCTGGGGAGTGCCCAGTATTTGTGGAGAAGGAAGCAATTGTAACTTATTTTGTATCCAACAACGTCCCCATGAGGACTGCTGCTGAGGCCTTGAAGAAGGGACTTCCAACACAAACAAAACATGTCCCTAGGGTCCATAAAGACTCCTTCCCTCCTTTGAAACCAAGCCACCCTCAAGTTGAGGATCTGAACAAGTAGTATATGGCTGTATTTGAAGGTGTTGCAAGGCAGATCTCTGACCTGACCCAGATAATAACATCACTTTACAAACTAGTCTCAAAGATATTGCCAGTTGGTCTTGAAAATGCAGCCCTAAGCCTGAGCAACATCACTAAAAACCTAAACAAAGTAAAATCTAGCCCTACAGCCAGTAATGACCCACCACAAACCAGCAGCCCTGGCAAGATTGAAAGAAAATGTAAAGGAAGGGAGGATATACCTAGCCCAAAAGGTAATAGTAATAAGCTACTGAGACCCAGGTTAGCCCCCTAATACACCAATGAATAGCTCCTTTTCAGTGTTTCAATTAAATATCCAGGAATTCAACCAAGCCAAAAGAAAAGAACTTCAAAATGTTTCAGTCAGGGATGCTCCTAATATTTTTCTACTTCAAGAGACTTTCTTAAAACAGGAAAATACTTTCCATGATTTCAAGGGGTACAATATTGCCTATTGGGACAGATTCTTCAAAACAGGTGATGGCCTACTGTCACTTCTGACAAATGACCTAGCTTTTAAAATACATGACCCCAGTCCACAAGGGGAAATGAAGGTTGGTAAAATTGACATTAAACTACTTGGAAGTGATGAGTGGATTGGTACTGATAACTGTTATGCTCCAAGAACAAATAAATTTTCCATGAAACAATTTATACTGATCATGAATGCATGTGGCCATGTGAAAATAATTAGTGGTGATTTCAACCTACATCACAGAATGTGGGACACTGTATCACCAGAAGATTCAATTCCAACTTCTCTCACCATTTACATCCAGGTATCCAAAAATAAGTTACCCCTTGTCACCCCAAAAGACCTAAATACATGGCTGAACTCACAGACAGACAAGTAATCAATCATTGACCTTACTTCTACATCAACATATATTGTAAATAGCAAAGAAACCCTTTGACTCTGACCAAGAGATTCTATAATTGACACTAGAGATTAACCCAGTAAGGTCAGGGTACCAACCAGTCAAATTCTAGAAATACCAAGACAAACTTGGGAACTCCTGGAAACACAACTTAAACCAAAAAGCTTCATAAATTAAGACAAGTGATGAGTCAGTGGAATCAGTATCTAATAAGATTACTCCAGCTGTCATAGCTTCTTCAGAAAGAATATTAGGTTACAAACAACCTCATCCCAAGAGACAAAATTCTACTCCTGGATGGAACAGTAAATGCCAGAAAGCCTACCCAAAGAAGAAAAACGCAAAATAACTTCTCTAAATACCCATCAATTGAAAATAAAATAGTTTTTAGGCAATAGACCACATAATTCAAAAACACACTGAAGACTGAGACACAAGATGGATGGAGAATACCCATTGGAGACAAATTTGGCTGAATCACTCCTGCTTGAGAGCTACAGAGAAACTTATAGATTTTTTCAGGGAAAAAAGAATAAATCCTATTACTGCAGAAATATAGATGGGAAGGACAGTAGAATCTTCAACCAATGAGAGACTTAATGTCTTATTAGAGAAGTTTCTGAATGTAGATACACCATTACAGTACACAACCCATTAACTCAGTCTCAACAAGGGTACTGTTCACTTTTCCCATTTCAGCTTTCAGGAACTTAAAGACACCCTTAAAGCTCCAGCCTGGTGCAACTGGCCTTGATGGAATTCACAACTTGAAGTTGAAAATTTGCCAGATACATTTTTTCAGCTACTGACAGAGTTATTCAACAGATCTATCATAGAGTCATCAATACCATCTGAATTCAACAAGGCAAAAATGATCCTGCTTCTCAAGGCAGAAAAAGACCCCAAACTGGCTGATTCATACCCATATCACTCACTTCTTGTGTTGCAAAACTAATCAAGAGGGTAATAAAACAAAGAATTTTAGCCCCATTAACAGACCATATCCAAATTGAACAGCTTGGCTTTCTCCCTGGAAGGAGCACCACAGATGCCCTAGAGCATCTAACAAAACAAAGCTTTGAAAAAGGAAAAGCAGTCCATGCAATATTTTTACATATGGACTCAGCATTTGATATAGTTGATATGGGGCAACTAATCCGAAAGCTATCTCTACTGGGTTTACCAGACCTACTGGTAAATTGGATCCACCAATTCTTGATGGGTAGGGAACTCCAATCCTCCTTAGGGCGCTTCTACTTAGAGTTTAAGAGAATAGCTTATGACATTGGACTTCCTCAAGGGGCTTTTCTAAGTCTATTTCTCTTCTCAGTTTATTGTCATGATATAAGCCTGGAAAATGTCCTTGGAGCAGAGCTTTTCCAGTAGCCTGATGATATTTTGCTGTTGCAGTGTGGGAGAGACCCTTTATGCTTACAGTCAGCCTCCCGAAGAGCTGTAAATATGCTACAAATTTGGGCAAACAATAGTAATACAGTTTTCTCAAGCCATAAATCAGTTAGTGTATTTTTCCACAAAATGCATAACCTGGATGCTTTCAAACAGCATGTGAAACTAAATGGACAAGAGATTGTAGGTGCAGAACATGCATGCTTTCTGGGAGTTGTATTTCACCAAAAGAAGACATGGAAACCCCATCTGGATGAGCTGATTGGGAGTCTCAAACAAAGCCAACAGTTCATTAATGCTCTCTGCCTAATAAGAGCCCCCACAGCCTTTCCTTCAATTATTGTCAAGTCAATGGTGATATCAAAGATAGACCATGAATCATTCACATCTGAATCTGCTAAGGAATGTCTCCTGAATAAACTTGACACTACCCTCTATGCAATCTTACAAAGAGCCCTTGGTAGCCTAGAATCTACTCATATTGCAGCTATGTACTACAAGTGGGGATTGAGTTTCTTCACTCCAGCCACTATAACCCTGATGTCCACTTTAAACCAACAGACATGCCCTCTTTCCAGAGATTTCTTTGCCTTCATGGCATGGAACAGTTCATGGAGAATGGCAGGCTGACTGTTAATTCGGATGATGATTCTCCTAGCACCTCCAAAGGAATTGGGAATTGATTATCCCAAGGATCAGCATCGGAAAAAAGGAGGGCGTTCCCCAAGCACTGATGAAAATCATATTGCTGGGAGAGTTGGCAGAATATCAGGACTACATCCAAGTTCACACAGATGGCTCAAGGACAGAAACAAAATGCAGTTGTGCAGTAGTTATAACATCCCAGAGTCTGTCTCTTTCCTACGATTTACCCAACAATTTTCTCTGCAGAGCTTATGGCAGTTAAGTTTTCTCTTCAAGCCATATCAAGGTAATCAGAGATCAAACATTGCAAGTATATTGTCTGTACTGATTCACTGTCATCTCTGGATTACCTCTCACACCAGCAACAGTAAGCAAGAAATGTTGCCATTGAGATTGAAAATTTGGTTACACAAATTACAAGAAAGGGTATATCAGTTCTTTTTATACAGGTTCTAGCACACTGTGGTGTAACAGGAAATGAATTAGAAGACCAGGTTGCAAAACAAGCCTCCCAACTGGGTCTGATCACTCAAATCCCAATAAATGGTCCTGAATTCCTGTCTTCAATCAGTACAAAACTTTTGGAGGAAGCAGAAACTTGGCTCCATTCTTCCCATATCCAGCTCCTGAATCTCTATTATTATAAGCAGACATCAAAAGAAATGTACCTCACATCTTGTATCCTTTCAACTTGCCTCTTTTGTCTTAGATGTGGCCATGCAAAGACAAAATCAACAGTGTTCTATTGGAAAATGGCCCTATCCCTCAACTGCAACACATGTGGAGTGCATGAAGACATGTCGTATCATCTTCAACTGTAGAAAATATGAGAATGAGAGAGAAATAGTAAGGAATTGCTGTGAGATTACATTTTGTTCTTGGACAATGCACATCTTCTCCTTGGGCTAGATGACTAAACACAAACATTTTAGGTTTATTTGTCAAGATTACTGGTATGGTTCATTCCCTATAAGTTTTTTTTCTCTATATTAGTTGATTTTAAAGTTATTCTGTTTACTATTTTATTGATTTTATTATCTTTATTTTATCTGGTTGATTTTTATGTCTGGAAGTGTGACAGGTAAAAAATGTATTATTCATTATAATTTTATTGCATGTGTATTTTAATTGCTGTATAATAATGTATCATTGCATTATTTTGATTCCTGTTTTTGAATGCAGGCAGTTGATGCAGGTAAATAACCCCAACCAAGAGCAAGTTAAGTGATACATGACCTGGTTCAGTGAATATTGACTGAAGTGACACCCAAGAAAGCTAGTGATTACAGAAGCCACATAATAATCAAGTGATGCAAACACATATGATTTATTAGTCAAATGGATCAAATCCCAAACATCAAAAACAACAAGTAGCTAAAGTAGAATTTTATCCAAAAACATAGGCTAAGACAACTTCCCAGCACATTTTAAGTCCTGGAAAGTAGGCAGAATTACCAATTTGGGCCCTAACACATCTGAACTAGCCTATTTTGTGGATGTGATATGGTATAGGAAAGTGCATACAATTACCCATGAATTGGTCTTACAGAACCATTGTTCTATATATCATATTCCACAACAGACATAGGCTTAGGGACAAGGACAGTAGTTTCAAATCTACTAGTCAATTCACTTTCAAATACACCACCTTTGCACTTGATGGTCCCATACATAGCCCTTATGACATATTTTTGGTAAAATTCTAGTTTAGTGACTTCTTGCTATCTTGGAAAGGGATTAGGTTAGAAAAACGAAACTTTCAGGGATGGGTCTAAAGGCTTAAGTATAGGTAAATTTAATTCAACCATATAACTGGCTTTTGTGTAAAGTGAATATATCTCTTGATGCCTTTTTTATGCTCTTAACAAATATAATTATTGCTTCTACACAAATTCAGATTTAGCACTTTTAATTCAGATTTAGCAAATTCAATTTTAGCACTGAGAAAATTTAGTATTATTTTGTTAAAAATGGCATGGAGAAATTTTGTCAGAAACAACAGATAGCTTGTAGTTTAATTGAAAATTCATCATTTTTAAGAGCTTAAAAAGTGCTTAAATTTAAATTTGTGGTAGAAGCAATTATTATATTCATAGAGAACATAAAAAAAGGCATCAAGTGGTATGTTTGCTCTATTGGTAAGTCAGTTATATGAACTGTCATAATTTTTAGAAAATTTTTCATTTTTAAGAACTAAAAGTGCTTAAATCTGAATTTGCAGTAGTGATGGTAAAATTCTAGTTAATTGACTTCTTGCTATCTAAGAACCACTTTAGGTTAGGAAAATGAAACTTTCAGGGATGAATCTACAGACTAAAGTATGTCCCAGGAAGGTATTTTGAAGCAACTACATCCACTCTTTCTCCTTCTCAAGGGCCCTGACCTTTGATGACCTTTTAAAATATGTGTGTTATAAAAGTGAAACTTTGCAAAATAGATCTTCTGCTTAGTTGAAGTACAACAAAATTGTTTTCAGCTTCATAACTTTGCTCAATCCCATTTTATAAGGTTTTAAAGATATACATATACATTTCCTATATTTTGAAAAAAAAAACATTGATATGGCTCAAAATTCTACTCAAATAACAGGAATCGCATTTTCAGAACTAAAAGCAGAGAAAAAGCAACTAGTAACTGAAAATTAAGGTAAAATGTTGTTTTGTTGAAATTTCAATAGGTATAGACCTACCATGTAGGCAAATTTGAGGGCCCCTTAGAGGGAGAAGGAGTGGAGGTGGGTACTTTAAAATACCTTCCTGGGACATACTTTAGCCTGTAGACCCATCCCTGAAAGTTTCATTTTCCTAACCTAGACCCTTTCTGAGATAGCAAGAAGGCAATTAACTAGAATTTTACTGAAGTGATTGTTATATTTATAAAGAGCATAACAAAAAGGCATTGAGCATTATATTCACTTTCTACAAAAGCCAGTTATATGGTTTGCTATAAATTAACCAAAGTAGCCTATATCCCGGGAAGGTATTTTAAAGTACCCATCTCTACTCTTTCTCCCTCTAGAGGGCCCTGAAATTCCCCTGCATGACAGGTCACTACCTATTGAAGTTATTGAGAAAACAACATTTTACCTTAATTTTCAGTTATCAGTTGCGTTTTCTCTGCTTTTAGTTCTGAAAATGCAATTCCTGTTATTTGTGTAGAATTCTGAGCCATATCAAAGTATTTTTTTCAAAATCTAGGAAATGTATTTGCATATCTCTAAAACCTAATAAAATGGGATTGAGTGAAGTTGTGAAGCTGAGAACAATTTTGTTGTACTACATTTAAGTAGAAGATGTATTTTGCAAGGTTTCGCTTTTATAAAACACATACTTTTAAATGTCATCAAAGCTCAGAACCCTTTAGAGGGAGATGGAGTGGGGGTAAGTACTTCAAAATAACCTACCTTCCCAGGACATAATTTAGCCTGTAGACCCATCCCTGAAAGTTTTGTTTTCCTAACCTAACCCCTTTCCGAGATAGCAAGAAGTCACTAAACTAGAATTGTACCTCTTTTTATTTTTTGTTGAGTCTAGTATTCACATTCAGGTAGTTGCCCTGTACTTGCCATTAAAGTAATGCTATTTACTTTCCTAAGCCACCGACCTCTGGGTTATGGGTCCAGCGCGCCTCCGCTGCGCCAAGCTGCTGTATTTCCTAAGCCGAATTTATCTTTAGCTTCTTCGAAAAAAGTAATTATTTGTGATGTGCTCTGGTGCCGTGCAAGGTTCTCGGCAGAACATATAACCTGAACCAACGTAATCACTAAGCCAAAAATATCCCAGAATAGTCCAAAAATAGTGAATGCCATTATAGCTTATTATGCCCTATTATAGCGCTGTTATGGGTATAACTACGAAGATATACACTCAGTAATATCAGATAACCTAGATATAGGTCACGTATAGGTATAGGTCACATATAGGTCAAAAGCAAAATAGAGCTCTCAGAAAGGACAAAATACCAACTCCTTCCACATATGCAGTGGTTAAATTGATATGTACTTCACTGAAATAAAATATTACGTAAAATAAAGAAGACAAATTGTCATCCCTAAAGCATGGTTCCTGGATCATTCGACTATGCTAAACAAAATGGCTATTTCAAAATTTTAATTGAACAATCTTCGAAAAAAGGGTGGTTGCCCTTCATGCTTTTGGTCACTTAAGAATAACAATAAAACTTTCGATTCCCGTTCGAATAAACTCTCCCCCGATCTCCTAAGACCATTGGTCTGATACAATTACCCAAGGGAAGACAATAAAGAAACAAAATGTGCCTACGATCTTAGAGCAAAAGAAATATGTTGCTGATTTCGAGGCAGGACCCTGGCACTCGGCAAGAAGTAGGCTTGCATCGATTCTCGTTGTAAGTAGTAGCCTCAAAATGAGTCAGATTTTTTCGGGTACTAGGGGAAGTGGATGGCTCTCCTAAGAACGCATAGAACTTTGAATGGTTTTATCGTCTAACGGCATAATTGTTTGTTTTTCCCTCGATTATTTTACACGTTCTAATGGTCACTTTCCAACAGATGCTAGTAATCATCATTGCCACTTAACCCTTAACAGCACATTCCCTTGTTCTCCTGTGGCATTTCTTTTAGCCGCATATTTCTTTGATCGTCACTTTTGTTTTCGAGTAGTTTTAATACTTGCTTGCGCTTATTTTTTAACTGTATGTTTCTTTGTTCTTTACTTTTATTTTTGACTCAATGTGGCTGTTGCTGACGGAAGTATTTTGACTATATATATTTGTTCTTCTCTGTCGTTTATTATTGCTTTACACATTTTTTAAACGCCTTTTACCTTCGCTGCATGGATTGGTCTCGTCCCGTTTAATGGTAAACACCTCTATTGGATACCCGCTGGATATAATCTCATTATACAGTAAGACTGAATTGTGATTCCCTATGGACTTCTTAATCAACCTTGAACTTCAAATTATTTGAACTTAGATTATTTAGTTATTTGACTTCCCTATGGAATTTTATTGAAAATACTTCAAGAATCAGAATTTGAATTATTTGACAACTAATTATTATTGATTTTGGACTGTTAATTATTTGTATTACCAGTAAAATAGTACATTGAATATGACACGAGCCAGAGCTAATTATATATGCCCTGAATGTTAGAGGCCATGTGGAAAAGGTGTGACGAATCAGGGCTCGAAGTGCCTTTAATGGTTCTATCTCCTGTGTGCTGGAATCACACCAGTATTACACGAAGAAAATCCCAACTGGGAATGCAGCTCCTGTTGGTGATGCTCCTACATACTCTGTCTTTAACCTCATTAATATGTTTTCCCCACCTTGGAAAACCCACCCCTTCAAAATTGTCAAAGGAGTTCCCTTTCAAAAGACGATTTCATCCCAAAACTTGAAAAAAAAATCCATAAAATGAAAATAAATTTTTAATCTTAAGCCCGATCCCTGTCGATGAAACGGACCGAAATCGAATTTCTGAATTTACATCTATTCAAAAAACATTGTGACGATGTCGCGAAATTTTTGAAGGACTAGGGATTACCGGAAGACGTGAATCTAAGAATAAGTGTTTCTTTTTTGTATCGACTGGTGCATGCAAACTTGGTGAACAATGTCCAGTTATTAAAGCAAAAATGTTACTGATAAGAATAAACGACCATATCAACAAGAAAATATCCGTGTAAACAAAATGTGCAAGTGTTTCAAAGGAGGATCCTGCTACAAAAAAGAGTACTGTAATTTTCTGCACATATGCCGAGAATACAAACTGAAAAAGTGCAAAGTTGCAATTTTGATCATGTCGATCTTTTTCCCATGTTGGCTTGTGTCAACAAATTGTGCAGTTTTGCTCATAGTGATTTTAAATGTCACATTAATTGTTCAGTGTCTTTTAAGTATTTTGACCGTCTGTCTCATTTAAAGCGTGATCCAGTATTCGATTATAAAATGCGAGGCCATAGTCAGGTTGCTTATGGGGGCAATGCTTCAAGCAATAATACTAGACTTGAGCCCAGTTCCAAAAAACTTGTAGAGGCAATGGAGCCGAGAGCTGCGTCAAAGAAACCCGCTTTTTCGGTTTCCCTTCCCCCAATCTCGCCCATGACAAACCTTTTCAATACCAACATCACCTTACTGGATCCCTTCTTCACGGTTACCACGGGTCAGTCGAGCTAATCATATCTCTCCAATTCCCTTTGGTGTTCTCCCCCTTCCTCCTTCCCTACCGATCCTCCGCCAATCCCAATATATATCCTTCCTAAGATATTATCCTCCCGCATGTCAACTATAAGCCATGCAATCCCACTTAGTGATAGGTTTTCGCTATTAGAAGAAACTGATATTGCAGAATCGTTTGGACACCAGGAAACTTTTACCCCAGGCTCTCTCTTTTTACTCTCCACTTTTAAAACTAAACCTCTTCCTCCCTATCCCCTTCAAAATCGGTTTAGTAGTCACCCTACTACTAGGAAAATTGATCTTGAGCCTACCCATAGCACCTCCATCCCTACAAAATATGGTAATCTCCAGAGTGTCTTTATAAATCTTCTCACTTTCGAATTGCTTTTTCAAATCGTTTGCCAGATAAACGTGTGTTTTTAGTACTCATAATAGTAAACATAAGATTAATAAACATCGTTACCATTTCCCTAGGTTGCTATTAAGTATTGTGGAAAGCCTTAATTTTGCAAAAACTTTTTGAGCTTGAAATTACTTCCAATAAGCTAGCATCAGATTTAATTTGTATAGCCGAGGTTCAGTCCCAAAACTTGGATACTCTGAGGATGGCTTATTTCAATGAGTTTATAAAACACCGCCCACATTATCAATACCTTGATATAAAGGGTGGAAGGGTAATGATTTTTTGTCGTGATAATTTGTCGCTAAGGGAAGTTAATGTTCCGGGAATAAATGAGCATGATGAAATAATTTGGATTAAAGTTAAACCGAAAGTTCTACCACACCCATTAACTAAAATCATTGTTGGTGGTTTCTATTATTCACCCGACCAGAAATCAGAGCAGTGTAGAGACTTCTTGGAAATGGATCGCTTGATCACCTCCAGTCTAAACAACCAAACGCTGGGATCCTACTTACTAGTGACGCAAATGAACAAAATACAAGTTATCTTTGTCTGGAGGTTAATTTAAAAGAAATTCATAATATTCCAACCACAAAAGTTGGTACTTCCCTTGGCATTATTTGTCTAAACATGCATGAATCCTATCAAAGACCCAATTCCCTGCCTCTACTTGGTGGCAGTTAACATCTTACGCTTTCGCTAAATCCGAAACAAGATCATATCCGCAAGCACAAATTTGATGTATTTAAGTATCGACAATACATACTCAATTTTAGTACATGGCTTTCAGAAGAACAATGGGAATATGTATTTGCTGCCGACGAATCAAAAAAAGATAAAAAAGTGTTCTAATGATAAGCCATATATAAATGATGCAATAAAAAGTTTAATCCGACAAAAAGTAAGACTTTTCTGATAAAGAAAAGTTGAAGAAGCTAACCTACTAAGAAAATGTATAAAGAAGCAGATTCGGAAATCTTCGGCCCAGTCCAGTATTACCATAATAAAGTAAGTGAACTCTTTAAAGCACGGCCAAAGCAGTGGTATATTATAGCCAAGATAATCAGTGGTGAAACATTCAAAACGTTGACTTTAATCTTGATGTTTCCCCCGAAAATACAGCTAGCTCATTAAATAAACACCTTGCCGTTATTGCACAAACCCTTCCCGCTCTTTCATATCGTATTCCCCCACCCCAGCAACAGACCGGGATATCCCTGTAGTACCACCTGTTAATGTTGAGGCAAAAATACGTAAACTAAAGAAAAATTTAATATGCCCCCTTGACACTCCAATTGATTTAATAAAAGCATTTCCTGATAAGCTATCAAAACATATATTCAATATTTTTAATACAATAACTAGAAGTGGTTCATTTCCATTTGCTGGAAAAAAGGTACATCACACCCATACAGAAGAAAGGGGTTAGATTAGACTTTTATGGAGTTCGACCAATTACCTTCACACCAATATTCTCTAAACTGTATGAGAGCTTACGAGCAGATTGGCTTAAAAACACGATTCTTGTACTTATTGATGAATAACAATTTGGAAACATGAAAGGTTTATCAACGACACATTACCTGGTCAGTCTCCTCGATACTATATATAAATTACTTGACGAGCCAGATAGCTGGCTCATTTATTCTGTTAATTGACCAATAAAAGGTGTTTGATCTAGTTAGTCATAATGTTTTAGTTAAAAAATTAAGTAATTATTATTTGTTCTAGTCAGTATTATTGCATCTTTTCTCTCAAATAGGAGTCATGCTGTTAAGTGTAAAAATGTTTATTCTGATTCACTCCCTATTTCTTGCAAAGTTCCATATGACCCACTTTTAGATCCTTTGCTATTTTTGGTAATGATTAACAATCTTGCTAATGAATCAGCCAATCGATGGAAGTTTGTAGATGACATGTAATTGCTCGAAAACTGCAGAAGAAACATTAAGAGCAGTACAATGGGAATTCTCGAAGACATTGCAAGTGAAGCAGCCAAGTCAAAAATGAAAGTGGACTCCCATAAATCTCATATTATGACCTTTAGTTTTCTTAAATCAAAGCCATCATTTATAACCCCAATACCTAATGAAATAATTATAAAGAAAACCAAACTCTTAGGGGTCACACTGACTAGCGATTTGTAATGGGGTGCTCATATTTGCTCTATTATTAAACAGACTAGTACATCTCTGTCTCTTTAAGCTATTTACTAAATTTTCGTGCCCAAGAGTGCATTTCCTCCGCTGCTATACATCTTTTCTCCGTCCACAGCTTGAGTTTGCCAAAAAGCACATATCTTCCGCCGTTATACATCTTTTCTCCGTCCGCAGCTTGAGTATGCTTGTCCAGTGTGGCATTTTGGTCTTACGGTGGATCAGTCAAATAAACTGGAAATTATCCAGAAGAAAGCCCTGGAAACTATTTACTGTCGGGGCGAAGTGCCTTACATTCTCCTCCTCAAGGAATTCCACCTCCCTACCTTTGCAGCCCGACGTTTTACTCTTTTTACCAATTTTTGAAACATACTGCATTGTAACCCATGCTTTTGATGAATACTCCCAGCCCATTATTTCCCTCCAAAGCCCAATTTACCTCGATCAAAGGTGCAAAAAATAACAGTTTTAAATCCTATTAATGCATGAACTGAGCGCTACAGAAAGAGTTTTGTGGAAGAATTTGTTGAAATCTTAAATAAATGAAATTTGTAATGCAACACGTTATATGTTATTTATATTGTTAATGTGTTAATTCCGTTGTTTCATTTTTATCTGACAGGCCAGTTGGATTCATTGGTGTATGTTTTTTATAATGTACTTATGTTTTTACCTATACCCCCATTTTTTCTTTTCTTTTATTGTATTCACTGTATTTGACAGGCTAGTTTAATTGACAGATCATCGCTGTATGCAATCTTTTACTGTTTCACTTATGTGCTTATGTAGGCTAGCTGACTGAAGGCAACAAGTTCTGCAGTTTTATTTTGTGAAAGTTTGCTTGATAAAAGATTACTTCTACTCTATTCTGCTCTATATCAGGGCATGGTTTTACTTTTTAAACAACTTTTGTAAATAGACTAATTAGACTTGGTATTTCATACTTAGTTATATTCCTTTTGTAATGTCACATGCGTCGTAGATATATAAACAGTGTGTTCACTCTTGGAGAGGGGAAAGAATGAAGAAAATAATTTTTTAAATGTACTCATAAATGTGACGTCAATGTTATAATTTTTCATTAAAGACATTGAAACAATAACAAAAGACATAGACATTAAAAACAATAAAATCACTAGTGATGCGACCATGATTTTTTGCTTTGTAAGAAAAATTTAATTTTGTAAGAAAATTTTGTGATTGCTTAGGATGTATCTGTTTTGTAAGAATTATTTTTTTGTAAGAAGCATTTTTGTTTTGTAATAAATATTTGTGATTTCTTAGAAAGCATTTTTGTTGTGTAAGTATTATTTTGATGTTTTGCCAGAAGCATTTTTTATTACTTTTAGAAGAATTTGCGATCTCTTGGGATGTATTTTGGCTTTGTAAGATCTGTTTTTCGTTTTGTAAGAAGTATTTTTCGTTTTTAATGAGTATTGAGTGTTTTGTAAGAAAAGTGTTATTTTTTAGAATGTATTTTCGTTTCGTAAGAATTATTTTTGGTTTCGTAAGAAGTATTTTGCAACAAACATTTATGATTTCCATGAATGTTTTTTATTGTGCAAGAATTTTTTCTTGCTCTGTAAGAAAAATCATTTTTTGTTTTGTAACAAGTATTTTGTGTTTTGTTTTTATTTTTATTTTGTAAGAAGTATTTTTTGTTTTGTACTAAGAATGTGTGATTTCATAGCATGTATTTTGCTTTTTAAGAGTTACTTCTGTATCGTAGTAAATATTTTGTATTTTGTAAAAAGAATTTGTGATTTCTTAAGATATATTGTTATTAGTCCTTAAAATTCTAACTTCAACAAATTTGATTCCAAAAACTTCGATGATTCAAAACAATCGAAAAAAGATGTTTATTTTTGTATTTTTTGCCAGAAAAAAGATTACAGGTACATCTAATCCAAAAATTTTCTTGCAAAATACAAAATACTTCTTACGAAACAAAAAATAGTTCTTGCAAAACAAAAATATATCCCAAAAAATTCCAAAAAACATTCGAAGTCCAAAACGGGGAGGGTGGAATTTGGGGGAGGGGTACTGGGGTCTCTTGAAGGTAAGACATCGATGGCCACAAGTTCTATTTAAATAAATGCCATAGCAATTGATTCATTGTGAACATAATTTGGCCTGTTTACCTTACTCAAGCGCGTGTCATGAGAAAAAAGGGGCAGCAGACTTGTCACTTTTTGAAAGTCCGGTTCATATTATAAAATGTACCCGATATACTTTACTCAAGCGCGTGTTAAAAGACAATAAGGGTAGCTGATTTGTCACTTTTTGATTAATTAAAATTTGATTCGTATTTTAAAATGTGTCCGACTTATTTTACTCAAATGCGTGTTATATGATCAGTTTCATTTAACCAAAATAAAAATTTATTCATATAATTGTTATTGTTTATTGTTATTGTTTATGGTATGTGCAATAAGGTTAAGGCATAATCATTTGAGCTTCAGGCTGTAAGTGCTGTGTAAATTAACCCGCAACTACTTATTTCGCAATTAGAGAATCAAATATATACAAGCCTGTCACCTGCCGAATGCCGGAGGCCAGTTTTCCCGGCATATATATATATATATATATATATATATATATATATATATATATATATATATATATGTTTATACGCCGAAAAAATCCAAACAAATAAAAATGAAAAACTTTGGTTTTCAAACAATAGGAATAAAATCAGATTATTGTAACCTTTTTTAACATATAACCTTCTTCCACCTTCTTACAACCTTCTTTATAAACTTCTCTTTTTAAACATATAACATTCAGTTCTCATTCAGCAGTCAGTGAGTGAACTTGTTTGACTGCATTTAACCTAACGCAGCGAATGCTATGTAATGTTTTTACTCTGTGAATACTCGTGATAGCATGAAACAACTTTAATTGATAATTGGATAAGAAGGAGTTTCCCGCGTCCTGTAATTCTTGGCCAGCGATTTCTGTTTTAAGAAAGTTATTTTGGATGTAAGACGTGCCCTTTTAAGGCATATGTTCATTGCACGCTGGGTACTAGTGCGGTTAAATATAATTCATATAAAGGTAGGTGAATAGTCCTTTCTTCATACTATTACAATGGGAAAGAAAGGCAGCGGTAAAGGTAACCGAATTGAAGCGGACTTATTGGACCCTGTGATGAATCCAACAATTAATTCTGATGGTAGCATTCTCACTGACTGTCAGAGATCAAATACTGAGAGTATTACTAAAATTCTTAAAATGGTCTAGTCCATAAATACAAACAATGAGGCACTCCAACATAATGTCTTGGAGATAAAATCTGATACAAGTAGATTAACCAATCGTGTTTCATCGATAGAAAATAAAACTAATGTGCTTGAGAATGAACTTGCAAAAGTTAAATCAGAACTTTTGGTTTTGAAGAATATTGTGGAGGGCCAATCGGAGATAGATAATAAATGTAATGAGGAAATAAATTCTCTAGTCAGCCAATCTTTTATTGATCATTAAATAAAAAAACAAGTTTTTTTGTAAATGAAAGTAAGGAGCAACATTAAAACTTAAAACGAACAGAAATTACTCCGTATATGAAAGGGGCTTTTCCTCCTCAACACCTTGCTCTTTGCCCTAAAGTTTGGCTCTTTTTCTTAACTCTATTTTTGAAACAGTAAGAAATTTTAGCGTAAAGAGCGGGGCGTTGAGGAGGAAAAGCCCCTTTCATATACGGAGTAATTTCTGTTCGTTTTAAGTTTTAATGTTGCCCCTTACTTTCATTTAAAAAAACTTGTTTTTTTTTAATTTCAGGACGTTTTTGAATTAATGCATGTTTTGATCTTGGCTCTCCGCACATAAATAATTAAAATGAAATTTGTATATTTATTAATTGCAATTAATCGGAAGATTTTGAGAAAAAAGGAGCGAAGGAGGAGGCCTAGTTGCCCTCCAAGTTTTTGATTTCTTAAAAAAGAAACTAGAACTTTTAATTTTTTACAAACATTTTCATTGGTAAAAAATATACGTAACTTACGAATTAGCTTACGTAACAAACTTCTATATTCGTATGTTTTTATTGCGTATATGAGGGGATTCAAGCTTCGTCGCTCTTCACACTAAAGCTTAGATTTTGTCCCAATTCCTTAAGAATGACCTCTGAATCACAAAGGCCGTGGAATAAATAGTTGAAATTACTAAAAGTACTTTAGTGTAAAGAGTGAGGTATAACGAGGAGGTAAACCCCTCATATGCGTAATAATTTTTGTTCGTTTTAAGTTTTAAATTCTGCTCCTTACTTTCAGTACAAAAACTTTTCATATTTATTTTTTATTGTTTTTTCAAATAATGCTAGAAAATCCTGCGCCCCTTCATTGAAATTATTTTCCACCATGAGAGGTTTCTTCATGGAAATATCCTCCCACGTAACCCCCCCCCCTAAACTCTCCCCCCTAAACCAAACAAAATCCCCCTGAAAATGTCTGTACACTTCCTAGTAGCCATTACTATATGTAAACACAGGTCAAAGTTTGCAACTTGCAGCCCCTCTTACGGGGACTGTGGGAGAGTAAGTTGTCCCCAAAGACATAGTTATCAGGTTTTTCGACTATGATGAATAAAATGCCTATCTCAGAATTTTGATCCGCTGACTTTTGGGAAAAAATGAACGTGGAAGGAGGCCTAGGTGCCCTCCAATTATTTGGTCACTTAAAGAGGGCACTAGAACTTTTAATATCCGCTAGAATGAGCCCTCTCGCGACATTCTAGGACTACTCAGTCGATACGATCACTCCTGGAAAAAAAAACAACAAAAAAACAAATAGCACGCATCCGTGATCTCGGCTGTCCTCCGACAAAACCTAGTATCTACACAACAAATCAAATTTGAGTTAGGAGTGGAATCCACCTGATCAGACCACGAGGAATCTAATGGTGAACTTGGAATATTTATCCAAGGCTTAGTTTCATAGATCTCGCCTAGTATCTACACAAGGTCTCAGCTTTATTTTCGGGCTTTACCTAGTATGTACATACTATAAATATGCTTTTTCTCCAAAACCTAGTGTCTGACAAACTGCGATCCACCAGCAACAAAATCATCTGCGTTATCACTTTTATTGTTTACAAATCTACAATACATGCGTTTTTTGCTAATTTCTCTGTCATCCAGTTATTCCAGTTAAATGACCTATTTGCACTAGATCTGGATGGAGAGAGGAAAATTACCGGTAGCTCTCGCTAGAAAGAGAGCAAAGGAACAGGATGAGCTGGAAGTTAAAAGGTGCGACTTTTTTTTAAGGTCATGGCTACTATCATATGAGTCAGTAGGTACAGCTTTGGCACTGGCTGGTTATACCGGGTTGTTTTTGTAAACAGTGGACACACAATTAGAAATAAACCAGTAGGCTGAAGATTGGCTGTCAAATCGATTTTTAGTTTTGCTGTTTCCCAAAAAAAATAAACAAAAACTATGATAGTAGGAGTTTCAGTAACTTCTGCAATAGTACCGCCTTCCATATTACCACCTTCCATTTATTTTTATTTTATTTGTTTGTACTAATTGGTTCCAACAGGATTAGTGCTTGAATCATATCTAAACTTACTTTATAGGAATTGCAACCTTAAGATACTATTCTCTTGCGTTCTGTTCTACCTGTACGATGGCTGGTGTAAATCCAATAAATACCAAGGAAGCAAAGCTGAAAGAGGATTTAAAAAAGAAGAGTTAGATAATGTTTCATCTATTAAAGTTTATTTGTATAATAGAGACAGAAAAAAAGGACCAGTAACTTCAAACTGAGTGTACAGCCTCATCACATGTGATGGAAGAAGTGGAAGACACACTGGAAGTTCACGAAACGGAATTCTCTCAAGTACAACTAGAAACTTGTGTTAGCGATAGCACAGATGACTTCCATTTGATGCAGCCCCTTGTTCTGGACGAGATAGATGTGGAGGTATTTAACGAGATAACTCCAGCTATGGTAATAACAAACCAAGATACAAAACCAGCTGACTTGCTAACCGCACTTGCTGAAATGCCCGTAATTGAAGCTACAGAACGACAGGCTAGGAAGTCTTCCTAATGTTAGTGACAACAGTGGAGCAGCAGCTGTCACACCGATGGTCCCTTGCCTTGCGTCCCATCCTGGACAAAAAAGAGCAAAAGCGAAGAAGAATAGGTGACGCGAGACAAGCGGAAACATCCGTTTATCGATTCAAACCCCTGTGAACAGTTTTGTAGGAAGCACTGCAAAAAGCTTACCAGAGAAAATCGTTTTACCATATGGAATAGCTTTTGGGAAGAGCAGTATGAGTCGAGGCTTAAGTGGCTTGCAAGTTGTGTAAGGTTGGCCCCCGTCAACCGCCAAACAGTTGAATTCACCGAACAGAAATTCAAAAAAAATGAATCGAGGCTGTATTTTCTTCCAAAGGTTGTGGAACATCTCACAACAAAAATCCCAGTGTGCAAAAAATATTTATGATCACTCTTGGCTCGGAAACTGATGGGCTTATCATTGAATTGTGCAAAAAGATAATAAGTGGCATAGTTAGTCAGAATGTTTTTGAAAAGCGTGAAAAAAGAGCACCTCAGCACAAGATTTTGGTGGAAATCAGAGAAAAAATAACTTCACATATCAACAGTTTTAAGCCCTGTAACCCCCACTACTGACAATTCTGACACTTCTTTACTGACAATCCAGTTTATGTTTGATGACTTCGTGAAAAAGAATCCAGACGTTACTATCTAAGTCAAATCGTACGAGTGAATTTTGAAAACCAAAAACATATCCTTGAGAATGCCGGTGTCTGATGCCTGGCCCACATATGAGAGATATTCAGAGAGAAATAATGATGATGCCGTAAATGATGAAGAGCCTGGTCAGGAACTAGACAGCTCATGGAGAGACGAATTGTTACTGCACATAGCAATGGCTAGGAAAGCTGCTCACAAGTATCAGGAAGATGCAAGTGAAAACGACAGTCCTGATAAAAGTGTATGCATTTGACCTTCAAAAGGTGATCTTGCTTCCCGAGTTCCCGGGAATAAAAACTCAATTTTCTTGAGTCGTTTGATAGTCTTTAACGAGACATTTGCAAAGGTACACCCGAAAGATCCAGGATCTGTTGGGTCATAAAACTCATTCTGTGTGCTACGGCAAGAAGTGTTGCGAGGCAGAGGAGTGGAGAGCATTGTGGATTCTCTCTTCTCAGTGATCAGTGCAACAAGTGAAAGAGAAGTCGTCATTCATATTCTGGATGGACAATTATTCGGGCCAGAACAAGAACTAGATTTTATACACAGCCCTTGTACAAATAGTGAACCAAGTTTTTGGGCCGGAGCGTATTATTCTAAGATACCTCACAAAGGGACATACCGATAACGCAACAGACGGAATTCACGGGA
This sequence comes from Artemia franciscana, assembly GCF_032884065.1. Taxonomy (NCBI): domain Eukaryota; kingdom Metazoa; phylum Arthropoda; class Branchiopoda; order Anostraca; family Artemiidae; genus Artemia; species Artemia franciscana. The sequence continues at coordinate 18,548,096 of NC_088872.1, read as the reverse complement.
AAATTGACGTGAAAATGAAAAAATGGGCAAAATACATTACTCTGGCGATCTTGTAACTTGTGTTAATAGATCTAGGAAAGGAGTTAATTCCATCACTATAGACAATTCTTCCAAGAATTGAACTTCAAAGAAGGAGCATGCACAAAAAAGGTGAAGTTGCCTCATCTGAATGCTACTGCTGAAGCTGAATTCTGGAAAGGATCAAAAAATATTTTTTACGGCACCAGCTTTGACAGTGATGAAGTGCTGCTTTCAGACTTTCTGCAAAAGTCATTCAACCATACGAAAATTCAAGACTCTGACTCGATACCAAGGGATATTTCTAAAGAAAAAAAGGAAGCCATAGTGAAAAAGCTACGCCCCATGATGCCATGTAACAGACGTCAATTTTGGCTCAACCTACCGGTCACAGCTGTTCCTGAGTTGACCATCGATGAAGATGACCCATACAAAGAAGAATAGATTTTCAGATTTAGGGCTGTTCAGTCGTTCTTAGTTCCAAGTGATTTGATAATGTTACTTAAGGCTAGAAGTTTATATACCGATTTTTTAAGACTCCAAATAGTGTAGATACTAGATTTTGTCGGTGTAAATTCAAGTTGATCTCACCGGAAAAAACGACAAAACCTAGTATCTTTCTTCTCGCTTGTTTTAAAAAAGGCTACGGCCTTGTAATTAGTATAGTTGAAATCAGTGAATTATTTGCTATTTTTCTATAACTATAAAGTTCTAAAAATCATACGAATAAAGAAGCAGCTTTAAAAAACAACGTTTTCGCATTTTGACGGAGGTTTTGACGGATACTAGGTTTTGACGGAGGACTGTCTTCTGGCAAACCTGTCTGTTCTGTTCTGGCCACCTGTCTTCTGGCAAAAAATACAAAATTCCACATTTTTGTAGATAGGAGCTTGAAACTTCTACAATTTGGTTCTCTGATACACTAAATCTGATGGTGTGATTTTTGTTAAGATTGTATGACTTTTACGGGGTGTTTCTCCCTATTTTCTAAAATGAGGCAAACTTTCTCAGGCTTTTAACTTTTGATGAGTGTAACTGATCTTGATGAAACTTATATATTTAAAATCAGCATTAAAATTCGATTCTTTTGATGTAAATATTGGTATCAAAATTCCATTTTTTAGAGTTTTGGTTACTATTGATTGGGGTCGCTCATTACTACAGTTCGTTACCACGAACTGTTTAAAAATCGCAATATAATGTGCAACTTATTATTTTTGGGCTTAAACAGGTCCTTATGAAGGACCTGTCGAGGATGCCGAGTCTCTGATTTCGGAGGTGTTGGTGCATGGATTGTCATTAGATAGCGGAAATTCGCCGTCCTTTAGTATTGTTCAGTATTCTAAAAAGTTTGTTAAAATTAAAGTGGACAATACGCAGGTTCGATTTTCTCTTTTGAAAAATGCGAAAACACTTAAAGGGCAACAGTTCAACATTTATAAGAATGTTTTTATTGGTGATGATGCTACGCCTCGTGTCCGTATAATCCGTAAGGAACTCCTGGGTATCCGTAAATGTCTAGTAAATGAAGAAGTGGAATGCTGGGTACCCCCTACCTTACCCCCTGTTATTTGTGTAAAAAAAATAACACTGTAGCTAGAGTGCTTTGGTACAATACAAAGGGTCTGTTGATACCGTAATTTGTGTATTTCGGTCGATTAAATCTTACTGAAGTTTTGTTAAGTTAGTTTTTAAGTGATCTAATGATGTTGGGGTATGTGTTTATTGCTTAGTTGTGAGCAATTGCGTTAAGATCTTGAGATTTATACACAAATGGGTTACAGGCAAAATTTTCATGGCCTGTTCTTTTTCTTATTAGTGTTTTGAATTGGATTATTTTTGTTTTTCAATTTGTTTTTCTTTTTTGTGTCTGTTTTTTATTTTTATTTTTATTATAACCATGTAGCAAGGTTTTTTTTGAATTTAATGACAATGGATAATTATGATCGTGATTCCCGGAGCATTAGCTGTCTTAATACTCGGGAAGCTTCCAATTTAGATTTTGGGGGTGTATTTACGGAGCAGCTGCATCGGAGTTATGGCATTGGGGTATCAGGGCATTATAAATCTATTAGTTCCAAATATTTGTTTAAAGATGGAATCAATCTGAGCGTGGTGATGCGAGAGGCCTCAATGTTTTCCATCTTAATTGCCAAGGACTAAGTTCTTCGTTTAATTTTCAAAATGAAATACGTGATCTTTCGGTTTTTCAGTTTATAGATTTTACCAAAACGTGGCTGAATGACCACAGTCTCAGCTCTTTTAAATATTCCAGGATATAAATTTTACAATGGGAATCGACAGTTTAGACAACATGGAGGAAATGGTGCATATATTCGAAGCGATATTGAGGTTTTGGTAAAAAAATGACATAGTAGTATATCAGGAAATGGTTTTAGAAGCATTTATTCTTCAGTTTAGGTTGAAACCTAAAGATGCATTTGTTATTATATTGTATAGGCCACCATCTGGCTCCATACCAATCTTTATGGATTTTCTGGATAAGCAGCTGGAGAAACTAGCAAATGGTTCATATCCATTTATGATGCTCGGGGATTTTAATATTGAACTTCATGAGCTTGATACAAGCGTTTCTATGAAATCTTTGCAGCTTTGTATGTCTTATGGTTTATTTCCAACTATAAATATATACACACGAGCAACCACCTCATCGTCGAAGCTTATTGATAATATTTTTTAAAATTTGTTTTTTTCAGCTCCAAGAGTTATTATTACTGATGTATCACATCATTTTGGGATTTCATCAAGATTTGATCTCTGTATTCCCCAAAAGCCAACACCAATAATTCCTAAGAGTCCAATGCATGTGTTTAGCCAGAGTAAACTTCTAAAATTTAAGCAGGCAATTGCAGAAGTTGATTGGAAGAATTTGGTCAATCTTACGTATGACATAGACACTAGTTTTCAAAGATTTTATTATAAACTGATTTTATTAGTGACAAAACATGCATAATGGTTCATTCGCCATCAAGGAAAAATAATCCTAAGAAACCATGGATGTCGCCTAACTTGTTGCGTTGTATTAATAAAATAGATCAACTTTATAAGAATTCCTTAAATAATGGAAATGATCTGATTTGTTTAAGAAAATATAAAAATTATAGGAATGCCCTGAATAAATTACTGAGAAATTAAAAAAAAATATTTCATAAATAAATTCACTGAGACTTCTGATAACCCTGCAAAAACATGGAAAATAATCAAAAGTGTGATATAGATAGATAACTCTATTATTTCCGATGAAGTAGTAATGCAGAATGGCCTGCCGACGAAGAAATCAGACGATATTTGTGATGCTGTTTCTAAACATTTTGCTAATATCAGCGTAGATTTATCTTCCCGTATTGTATCTTCTGGTGATGATCCTCCCTTGGAGTTTTTTTTTATGAAGATTCCAATTAATATTTCTATGTATATGAAATCCTTCTCTCGTGATGAAGTAGAGAAAATTATCTCTGGGATGACAAATACATCGGCAGGTAGTGATTTACTCAATCTTCTAGTTTTAAAAATAGCGTTTACTTATGTTGCTGATGTTTTTACTTCCCTCGTTAATCTGTGCTTGAAACGGGGAACGTTTCATGATTGCTTGAAAATTGATAAGATTACCCCTGTTTTTAAAAGCGGTATTTAGAATGATATTAGAAATTATCGGCCTATCTTGGTCTTGCCTGTTGTTTCTGGTGTGCTAGAAATGTGTATTAACACTAGAGTTTATGATCATGGAACTGCATAAGCTGTTAAATCCAATTCAATTCGGCTTCAGGAAGGAGAGAACCGCAGAGATGGCACCGTTATATATAACTTCGGTAATCAACGGAGCTCTTGACAATAAGCTTAGAGTAGCCGGTCTGTATCTTGAATTGATTAAGACATTTGACACTAATTACCACCAATTATTACTTCGACAATGTGAATTTTATGGACTAAGAGAGGCTACTTTGGCTTTGCTTTGTGATTACCTCCAAAATAGAAATCAGTATGCTCACATTAATGGATTTTCTTCAAGTAAAATCTTTGTTAAATTTGGTATCCCCCAGGACTCTGTGTTAGGTCCTACGCCTTTTTTTAATTTTTATTAATGATCTGCCAAATGCTGTTGGAAATAGTTCTAGAATCAAGGATCTAGTGGATCCTGCACCTTCGAGATCCAAGATCACTACACCCTTATTTGCTGATGATGCGACATTGATGTATGTTGTTTCAACTGAACAACAACTTACCTCAACAATCAATGCAGCAATGACTATGACATATCTTTGATTGAAGATAAACCAGCTTGATCTAAATATAAATAAGTAAAAATTTGTAATCTTTTCACGATCTCCAAATTATTAATCTTGGATTACGGAAATAGCTTCACCGAAGGGAATTGTTAAGAGGTCAAGTTCCGTTAAATACCTTGGGATTATTATTGACGAAAATTTATCATTTAAGTACCATATAAAAGCTATAGGTGGAATACTATCGCAGAAATTTAGGGATTATCCGTAAATTATAACACTTTTTTCCTTCACAGGTTCTACGGTTATTATATTTTTCTCTGATATATCCGTATATTTTGTATTGTTCGTCTTTATGACTTGGGACATTCCCCTCAATACTTCGCCCAATCCGCATACTGCAGAATAATGCCATTAGATCATTTTGTGGAATAGGGAACTGGGATTTGGTCAGGTCAATGTACAGTATGATTAATATAATGCCTGCAGCCGGATTGCCTGATTTTATATACTGTTTTTTTTTATGTATAAACACTATTATGAGTGCGTTCCAGAATGTTTTATAGGAATTTTTGGGAAAGATCTAATGTTCATGGTCACAGAACTCAAACAAGCGGAGATATTGAGGTTCCTCGCCTAGTTTCAAGTACGACTGCTTGTTCAGTTATTTTCAGAGGGATTAAGCTGTGGAATAAGCTTGTACCAAGTACAAAGAATTGCCCATTAATCAGTTCAACACTGAGCTGCGTGTGGGGTTTCTTGGTAGGTATACCTTTGAAATAGATTGAGATTGATGGAATTAATATTGGCAATCATTCTTTATTGTTTGTTTTTTTTTCGCTTCGGGATCATGATATTATATTGTTTTATTGTATATGAAGTATTTATGAAAGTTTTTTTCTCGGTACTCGGTTTCACTCTTCTACTTATTATAGATTAACTTGTTGTTTTGTTTTTGTTTTTTGTCCTTTGTTTGATAAATTTTTTTTCTCTTCTATTTTTTGTTCTTTTTTGTTAGCAGCACACCCTCGCAAGCGACGCTTTTGGTGCGCAACCGATTGATTTTGTCTTTGTTATTTCTTTTGGATAATAAATTAATGCTACTGCTACTACTTCGGATAAATTTATTTTTGAAAATATGTCCATTCATCGGACATGTTCTTTTTATTACCTTCCGTCATGGGAATGGAAATTATTCATTTTACTTAATCAAGTTCGCACTTTCTAGGAGATTTTGTTTCATTAAATAAAATTGGTTGCGCTGTTCTAAAAAGCAGTTTAACAAGGTAATAAATACTTTGAAGCTGTAAGGAATACAAATATTAATAATCGCTCAAAACATAATTTAGCTCTTGATTATGTTTTAATCTGTCTACGTATCCGTATAATATTCCAATTTATTCATATTTTAGAATGTTATGGTGACATATATTTCTGCGGTTCATACTCGATCAACTCCTCCTATCGATCCGCTATTTTTGTTTACCTCATAAATAGCAAAGGGGTTAACATGGTTAACTTGAATTAGCTAGTTACACCTTAGGAGGAGGTACTCAATGATCTTTTTGAGAGAGATACAAATCTAGGACATGATGTCCTCAATTTTTCCATGAGAAGATCTCCCAGACTAATCCGTTTGAATTCCACTTATTTTTCCTTAGTGCCAAAATATATTTAGCATATTCCAGGAGAAGGGGGTCCCAGAATGAATCTAAATCATCATTATTTCTGGGCCTGTGACATCTCGTGGTAATTACGCTTCCATCTTTTCACATGTCAAAGATTTAATAATGTGCAATCACTTTAGAAAAAAGAACTAACAGCAATTGCGATGATTTTGCAGTAAGCAACATTAGAAGAAAGAATATTAAACTTAGACGCGAATAATAATTAGCACATGGGCTTCCTTTTATTTATGCTTTTCTTGGGTAAACATTTATCAAATTTCCCATCATGTCTGGACTTCAACAAAAACTAAAAATCCTAATTACGTGTGCAGAATTTTAAACCATAGAATGTGACTGGTAAATGATATCACCAACACCAACATTGCACTTCATTTAACAAGAGTTTTAGCAAACAGGTTAAGGAAAACAAGGCAACCAAAACTTTCTAGGAGGCACTAGACACCCTCCGCACTCCAAAGAAGAAAGTACCTGAGCACTTTTTATATCTTGCTCAAGAGTTTGCACAGGTAGCCAAATTTGCCAGATCCGTTTTTGTATATTTAACCCCAAATGAACCAGCTGTGTTTTGATTAAAGTAGCCTACGGATGATGATTTTATTTCTAAAATGTAAAGCCAGCATAAAAATTATATCTCTAGTCATGGGCCCTTTGGATATTTCGAGATAGAAAATAGATTGAAATGAATATTTTGATATGACATAGCCATTATTTTTTTTGTCCAAGTGTGTATTTTAAGCTAAAACTGTATTTCTTAAAGACATATTTTCTAGCTTATAGTACCAGAAAAATATATTTTTCAGTACCTAGTCAGGCCTTATACCTTCGTAAATAAAAAACTCGGGTCCGTGGTCCTCGCATGCTAAAATGTCAAAAACTGTAAGCAAGAAGCTAAAGCTATTAAGAAACATTCTAAAATTATGCAATATATTTTACGGTCTTTCCGAAAGTATTTTAGTGCCTCCTGTGTAGCTCTGGACTCCAGTTTGATTACTGCTCTTTTAGAATTTTGGACAACTTGGTAAAAGGTGCTCCAAAAATTGCCAGGAATCGGGATTTTTCTGTAAATATCATCTTAGGTCAGGCTTATGTTCTATTGCCTGGCAGTTACACATTTAGGTACTTTTGTATTATTCAGAACACACTCAATAAGTGAAGTTAGGTTCTTTCGTGAAACAAACTACAATGCAGGTAAATTTTAATTAAATATTTGGTACTTGTTCATTATTCAAATCACAGTCAAGAATTTTTTTGACAAAATCCGGTTTCATAGCCACAAAGACAACACTCAATTCAGTTTGCTATGTACAGTGATAGAAGATAGTATCTGAATATGGATTTTGAAATGAAGACTTGGGATTTGCCAAAGACTGAAAAAGAGGCAATTATATTTTTCCAAGATAAGGGGTTGTTGCCCACGCAAAACAGTGTCTCAATGGACACAACATGACTTTATACTCTTATAAGAAGGAACATTTTTGGAAGTGTAACAATAGGCCATTTTCGAAAAAAGTCAATTTACATGCAAATACGTGGTTTGCTTAAAGTAGAATATCACTTATATGGTAATTTTACAATTTCACTATAAAGTATTATAGTTTCATCATATTACGTTTCATTTCATTAGCTTTATCAAAAGTTTGGGCTATATATTTGCAAATTAGGGGGGTGGGGTGCATTATATCAAATACCTAACTTAACCTAACCTAACCACCTCTATATATAAACTTAACCTAACCTAACCCCCTCTATATATAATATATTTAATAAAAATGTTCCTGCATTGTAGTTTGTTTCACAAAAGAACCCAACTTCACTTAAAGAGTTTGTTCTGAATAATACACAAGTACCCACATTTACTCTGACATCACTAGAAAATAGAAACAAGAAAAAAAAACTGACAATTTCGGAAACATTCGATGCTGCGGAAACCCTATTTATTTCTTACAAAACCTTACTCATGTTAAAATTTATTAGGAGCCTTCTGTCCATGTTTGTGAAAGATACGTTTTAATCAAACTATTTGTTCGAGATCAGGCACTGCCCGAGTGCTGGGAGTATTACCCTTACCACTAAAAATGCATACCATACTTGGTATCGTTATGCACAAAGTAATGGGGAGGGAGTGCCAGGAAGAGATATACCCAAGACTTTGATTAAGGAGGGGATGTTAAAGCTATTTTAGGCAGACAGAATCAGGAAAAGACATCTTTGAATCCCCTTTCCCAGTTTATTCCTAAAAGCTAAATATTTCTACGTAACTTTCAACTTCCTTGGGAGTGTGGGAGAAGGTCTAATCTTGGAATATTTAGAAGCAAGCCTTTCAGGGCTTCAGAACTCTTTGCTCCGAAAATTCCATGATTTTTATGTTTTATCTCACGATATCCTATATTTTTTTATTGGAATTGTGTTATTCACTAAGCTGTATCGCAGTTTATAAACAAGGACATTTTTACATAACAATGCCTGTACCTATTTTTTGACCCCCCTCCCTCTCTTCCGTGCCACCTCTTCAAAACAAAATCTTGGATGTATACCTTTTCCAGATAGTAAAATTCTGTAATATATTTGGATGACATAATTCAAAACTTAGTGTCTGATGATCAAGCCACCTGTTAATCCAATCTTTTAAAGTTATCGGGAAATGTCATTGTTGTACAATGGGAATTGTAGTTTATGAATAACCACTTGCTTCGCCGCATAGCAATGATGCTGAATTTTTTTTATATACTTTGCATTAGTCGAATGACCATTAACCAGCACTACACAGCATGTCTGCTCTCTTATCAAGCGAATTTTAGACAAAATAAAACTTTGTAAATACATGAAAAAATTAGAAGAGCCTTTATTTTTGTTTGCTGTTTAGATTTTTGCTATTTTACTTTTGCTACATGAAACAATTTTAGGAGAAACAAAAATTCAAAAGGCAACAAAGTTGACCATTTGTTTTTTTTCCTACGTTATTTAATTGCCTATTATGTGGATCTAGCAACATCAAAAGTGCCCTACACAGTTTAGTTAATCTTTCAGGATTTATTTCTAGATTAACACAGAATGAACAAATCTTACTCGCCATTTTCTCAATGACAGCCAGTTTCGTGCTTACGTCATGGTGTTCCAATTCCAATTTTATGTCAATAACTATTTTATTCTTTTCTTAGAAGATATGAGTCAGCGTCAGTAACTTAATGGCGCCTTACAAATGTTGGTAGCTACCAAACTAAAATCTGTTTGGGTAGTTACCCCATTCAGCAAGTTTCCTAATCATCTCGTCTTATTAGTATAGGTCTGAGTTTCTTTTCCTGGGGTTTCAGTAGTTTAATTAATTATTTTTATGCTGTTCATAACCATAAAAAGCCATCCTAACACTTTATAATTTTAAGTAATATAGTGTCAAACAGTTCGTGGTACAAAAACTGTATGTAAGGAGCGACTCTGCCCAATAGTAACCGGAACTCTAAAAAAAAGTTGATAGCAATAGATACAACAAAACAAGAGCTAAGAGCTCATATGACACTTGTGACAAGGTCGGAAGAGCTAAGAGCCAAGAGGTCATATGGAATGAGCTCTAGCAAAATCCTAATAATCAATATATTGATTTAAAAGTAAAATCAGAGGCTAATGCCGGTCAGGATTTCGAATAAGAGCTCTGAGACACGAGGTCCTTCTAAATATCAAAATTTAGTAAGATCCGATCACCCACTCGTAAGTTAAAAAGGCCTCATTTTTTTTAATTTTTCCTCTCCTTTCAGCCCCGCAGATGGTCGAATCGGAGAAAACGACTTTATCAAGTCAATTTGTTCAAGTCCCTGACACACCTACCAATTTTCATCGTCCTAGCACGTCTAGAAGCACCGAACTCGCCAAAGCACTGGATATCCCCCCAACTCCCCCAAAGAAAGTGGACCCGTTCTAATTATGTCAATCACGTATTTATAATTTGTGCTTATTCTTCCCATCAAGTTTCATCCCGATCTCTCTACTCTAAGCGTTTTCCACGATTTTTACGGTTTCCAACATTTCTATTTCCCCCTCCAGCCCCTTTGTCTTCGGATTGTTTTGGGTTTCATTTATTCATTCGTGGTAAACTGTGTTAGCATTGATTTTCAACTATTATTTGAATCTATTTTTCCTCGTATTAGGTTTTAGTATAGCTCTTTACTTTCCTTTAAAAGTAAAATCTTTCGGAAAAGCTCTTTTAATCAATTTTAGAAAGTATCAATTTGGGGGGGGGGGATAATTTTCTAGGAATCACCGTGTTTTGTGAAACCTTTAGCCCCATGCTGGTTTCCACAATGAGGCCCTAATAATATCATATCCAAAAGACTTGACTAGACCTCTGGCGTCCGTAAACCATTACACCTAATTATCAGAAACCATTAAAAGTATCGGTTTCTGATAATTAAGACATCTTTATGCTAATATTAGCCAAAAAGTTGCCAGTCGGTAATGTTGTCAAGGCTCAAAATCATGTTGCACGTCAACCCTTTGGGAACCCCAAGTATTTAACGTCAACAAAACAGAGTGTGTTACCCGGGTCAATAGTTTTAAAATGCATGCTTATTAGCTGAATCATCGGATGATGACTAAGTGGTGAAATAAACTGCCGCTATGAATCACTATACTAAAATTTCCTAGATTATCTTATGTTTGACCATTTACATATCTTAATGAATTTGAAAGAATCTGGAATAAAGACAGGTTGTAGACGCGTTCCAGAAAATGTTCATGCTAGCAAAAAAATAAAACCATGGTATTTCTCAGAAGTAAGAGAATATCAGAACAAAAAACTTAACACGATTCCAGTTTCAATTTTTAGAGAAGAGACGGGAAAATCCTATATCAGAAATACTTTTCTTGGCCCTTTCAAATCCCCCCCCCAAAAAAAGAACGTGGCAACGTAACACTAAGTTTCACTCATTTTTATAGACCAGTGGATTGATCTCTACTTGGTAATAGGTGGCCCAGAGTTGAATTTCAGGTGTCGTACGGTTGGGCGACAATTGAGGTGTGCAAACCTTCTCAAATACAAGCACAAGTAAATGTAACATCAAATTTCACGCTAAGCCATTCCCGATGTATAAAGCATTTTCAAAAAAAAGAAGGAAAAAGCGTACTTTTAACATATATTATTACAGCTTTCATGGCTTCTTCAAGACTGGCCTATCACCCCGTCCCAAAACAAGGTACATGATATTGTCTCTGATCAAAGTTCCAATGGAGTTTACTGAGCTTGTCAAGAAAAAGTATACAGATTCACAGTCACTCAATTGAGGCATTTTCATATTTTTTAAAGGATTTATGGCCGATAAGGAAATGGCAACGAGTATGAAACAGATCAGGCGTTTACTCATCTCCTCACAACAAAAAGTGTACACGTCCACAATGTTTTAAAAAGATGATGGTTTTTATGTTTAAACAAAACACAAACTTTTCAAAGTTTTGCTCCCAGGCAGGATTTGTATTGAACGAGCAAAGACAATTGGCTCGTATCGAGCCAATTGTCCTAGATGATCCGGAGAGGGCATATTTGAACGGAAATTAAAAGCTATAGTGCCTTTTTTAAGTGACTAAAAAGACTGGAGGGTAGCTAGCCCCCCTCCAATGCTGATTTTCCCCCAAAGATGACCCATCAAATTTTGAGACAGCCATTTGGTTCAGCATAGTTAAAAGGTGAATAGCTACACCTCTTGAGATGGCATGACCACCCCACATAGTCCCTGGCGAAAGGGCTCTAAGCAATGAAATTGGCCCATTGTTTGCATATAGTATCTTTTACTGTGAAATATAAGGATTTTTCTGGGTGGGGAAGATTTTCCATATGAGAAGTTTTCTTTGGAGAGGAAAGTTCCCGGGGGAATTTTTCAGGGACAAATTTACATGGGGAAGGAGATTTCCTAGTATGACTTTAAAAACAATCAAAAATGAAATAAAAAATAATACTTTCATCTGAAAGTAATGAGCAACATTAAAACTTAAAAGGAACAGAAATTATTCCGTATATGAGGGGGGCTGCATCTTCCTCATCCCTCATTCTTTACGCTAAGGTTTGTAGTTGGATCGTCGAAATTGAATCAGAAGTATTTTCAAACACCTGTAATCTGTTGTGTAAAGAGCAGCCCTTCTTATATACAGAATAAGGTCTGTTCGTGTTGAGTTTTGATGTTGCTCCTTACTCCCACTTGAAGGAAATTGTTCTTTCATTTAATTGTATAATTAGTGATAAACTGCTGAAACTTAAAATAAGATGCAGATGTTTGTCACTGATTCCCTAGACTATAAAGATGGATGAACAGGGGATGGCAGGGAAAGGGGTTAGTGACTGTCCTCAGGTCCCATAACGGAGGCTCTTTTTTTTTACCCTAGACTATCCCTGGCTTGGTTAAAATACCCTTTTTATACGTCACCCCAAAATACACTATTTAAGAATTACTTTTATCATTACCTATGTTTAACATTTCGGAGTATTTGAGGCCCATACACAAACTACAAGCAATAAATAAAACACGATTTCGACCCTAAGGGCTTGGGCTATAGCTTTTACCATCTAAAACGTTTATACGTTAAAATCTCGGTTACTTTGGAGTGTTGTACGAATTATATAGCCCTTTTAGCGATTTTTTTTTCGCCCAGTCCAGTTTTGGATAACTCTGTGGCGGTTTAGAAATAGCTTTTTTCTTTCAATGGTGGTACAGGTTGGAAACTTTGACCAATAAAAATCGCCATTTTAAATTGTTGACGAATTAATCTACAATAATCGATATAAAAGTAATGAAAATCTCTGCTAGGGAATCTTGAAGATGAAATTTATCATCTGTTAAACTTTTTGTTTCTATTCTTCTTGGCTAATCACCAGGACGTGTATATTGTTGGGACATATAACAAGGCAAAGTCGTAGTTTAGATAGATCTAGTGTGATTCAGCAAAATCAGTCGATTATGGTGGTCTTGGCGGGGTCTTTTTAACACAGAGACCCGAGGAACACAAGCCCTGGGGTCCAACCAGTACATGAGGCCACCCCATATACAGATGAACACATATACAGATGAACATGCTAAAATAGTATTTTTTTTTAAGCGAACTAGAGAATCTCTATATAAGCCCACTGGGTTAAACCCAGGGAGAACGCTTAGTTTGACGAAGACTCCCCTCCGATATTAGGACCAGAAAAGTATTTTCAGGGACGGAAGCCATCGCTCTCTATTACTATCTACGAAATAGTTGGAAAGCCTCAGAAAAGAGGGTCTAAACTATGTAATTTTGGTCTATAACACATACCATGCACATGTAAACGTACACTTAATTCATAGAGGGGGAAAAGAAAAGAAAAACATACCAAAAATATATCAAAATTTGAAAAGAATAAAAATTAAGGAGAAATTGGTAAGGTCTTGATATTTCGTGGACGGGCACACTTGAAAGCTCCTTTCCAAGATGAATAGCCATCGAAGTCTTTCTTGTCTACAATATTTTTCAAAGTACATTTAACATCGCTTTGGCCTAAAATTAATGCTTAGCTTAGTGGTTTTTTTTTTTTGCATGAGTAGGGCAGGTCTATTACTTGTAACAATTTCCAAGGAAAACACATATAGCCAAAACTCCGGAACACTTCAATACAATTTTTTTTCTTAATGCGGTCATTTAAATTACATCTCTAATTGTTTGGTTTTATTTGATTCAAAAGCAACTTTTTTTTACTAGGAATCTTGTACTGATTTTTCCTACGGCATAGAAAATCAAGCAGGACCCATTGTCAAAACTTTTGAGAAAATCAAGAAAGTTAAGGCCATAATAAACAAAACATGTTAAAAAAATGTTTTAGAAACAAAGTTAATTCTCTTCCCCTATCCAAAGTAACCCAACCAATCTGAGAAGGTCAGTTCCCATCTAGGGCTTGTTTGAATCACGTCTTAAGATTTATACACTTCTTAACAAACTGAAAGGAATGGAAGACGATTTTCTCTTTTTGGAAGGAGGGTAGCAGGGACTTCTTTATAAAGGAGACGTAATCGTTCATACAACCTTTTCCCATTTTAATCTCGACGTCGATTCTCCCTAGTAGTCCTTAAAACGGTCACAACGACATTTCTCTAAAAAGGGAAAAGTTACAAAAGACATTCTAATCAACATTCGAAGAAAAAAATCCTATAAGAAAGATCGTTATTATCAAAAATCAAAGCATTAAACGCGATTCATTTGTCTCAGCCCACGGCTGGCCTGAGAAGAATTTCGTTTTTTTTCCAGGGGAAACATGATTTGCCGTCTTTTCTCATGGGAAGTATGCAAGCAAGTGTCATTCGATAGGTTTGGCTGTTGTATCTGGCAAAGTTCAAACATCTCGGGAACCGGCCACTGTATTTTTAGCCAGTTCTGGCTTTATTCCCAGTCTCTAATCTGTCCAAAAGATTATCCAACAGATAACCAGCTACTAAAAAAAAATATAATATAAATACTGAAAAATAAAAAAAAATTAGCTTAATAGATCCAACGAGAAAACAAAATATAAGCTATGAAAATATACAAAAGGAGAATATGCCAATTTTCCAATTTTTTGGTCACTTAAAAAGCGAACTAGAACTTTTCATTTCTGTTAGAATGAGCCCTCTTGCGACATTCTAGGACCACTTGGTCGATACGATGACCCCTGGGAAAAAAAAAATAAAAAAATAAACACGCACCCGTGATTTGTCTTCTGGCAAAAAATACAAAATTCCACATTTTTGTAGATAGGAGCTTGAAACTTCTCCAGTAGAGTTCTCTGATACGCTGAATCTGATGGTGTCATTTTCGTTAAGAACTTATGACTTTTAAGGGGTGTTTCCCCCTATTTTCCTAAATAAGGCAAATTTTCCCAGGCTCGTAACTTTTGATGGGTAAGACTAAACTTGATGAAACTTATATATTTAAAATCAGCATTAAAATGCAATTCTTTTGATGTAGCTATTGATATCAAAATCTAATTTTTTAGAGTTTTGGTTACTATTGAGCCGGGTCGCTCCTTACTACAGTTCGTTACCACAAACTGTTAGATAACTAACAAGTTTGACGTTTTAAATTGGGAATTCAATAGAACTCAACTCTTTTGTTATTATAGTGTTTATTTTGGAAGAGGCCACACACTAGAGTGGTAGCAACAGTTGGTTCATATTGACAACAAAGTCAATTTGAAAAAAAAAAAATCAGGGAACTTTTGTGTGTAGCCTAGGGTTACATCTGACCCTATTAGGGGAACTAGGAGATAATTGTCACGGTAGTGACAGCGACCATTACATTTGAACAGTGTTGAAAAGAAAATCAAATTCTATTGTTATTCAGATCTTGGCACACAATTACCACGAGCGTCATGTTAGAGGTGGTATGCAAATACTCATCCTCCCCCAGGAAAAATACTAGCGACGTCCATACCCCTGTCTCTATCCCGTGCAAATTGTAGGCTAAGGTGAGGAATATATGCTGTTTAAATTTTGATATTACCTTTTGCAAGGTAATTGGGACTGAAAAATCTTTTCCTCCTCGTATCCTAAATCCCCATGGCTGATTATCAAACTTGGACAACTTGATAAGCACCTGTGCCATAATTCAGATCAGCACACACTCTATATGTCAATATAAGATAACAATTGAGATGCTTCCATCAACGCACACTCTATTTGTCAATATAAGATAACAATTGAGATGCTTCCAGTTTGTAGGTTCGGAGCCAACTGACAGATTTCTACTGATAGTGTAGACAGCGCTTCCACTTCGAAATTTTAAAAACATATCATCATAGCCAAAAAACATGAGAAAACATGAGAACGTTGAAACTTGAAAAACATGAGATTTCGCATGAGAATTTTCTTACGTTTATATTTTGAATTCAGAAATCCAAATTTGGCAGCAGATCACTATATCACTCGTTTCTACTTAAACTGAGCTTTCAACTAATTGGCACGTATTCTGCGCTCCTACTAGTGTCTGTTTTTACTCACTGGGGTTTGGTGCTAGTTTGGTGTTGCATCTACAAGGGAGATACTTGGTCCCATCTATTTACCACATCCCACTTACTTCTTACTAGAACCTGACTCCCGAACAAGTTTTGGGGAGTCTACAATGATGAGGAAAAACTAGCCACTGAGCCCAAAAATGGGCTAATGTCACCAGCGAAAAAAAACATATATAGGAAAAAAACAGAGTATCATCAGTTAGTTCGCTCGTTACTAAGGAACACAGATAATATCAACTTCCAACTAAGATAATAAAAATAAATCATCGGACTAGGGTTTCATAATAGACATTCCCCTATATTCTTCAGAAGTTGCACTGGCTTTTACGATTTTAAGTCTCTTCCGCAAATGAGGATTATCCACCACTGATGGTCCAACCCTCTTGAAGCCACTCTACTCTGAGATTGCAAACCTGCACCTAAGGATTCAGATGACAGAGAGTTTTTATTGTCTGTCTTGATGTTTTTTAGAGATATGAACAACCTTTCCACCACAACATTTGAAAACGGAAGCGAAAGAAGATACATCACTACCTTTTGAAGGTGCTTAAATCTCAGTGACCCACAAGGCGTTTTCATTGACAAAATTTTCCGCCAGAAAAGCAAAGGACTTTATAGTAGATTAAACGGAATTTCTGGTGTACTGATGTTCTTCCACTCACTCTCTATTCTCAACTTGTCCCAGTCTGGACTGCTGTAAAATTGGAAGAACTGTAGTAGCGTAGGTGGTTCAATGTTTGCGGCCTTACATGGTTCAAGCATGACCAGGTGCTTAAATATAGGTGCTGAAAAATCGAATCTAATCTGCATTTGATTAATAAACTCCTGGTAGAACTCCCTTGCTGTTCTGAGAACAATTTTGACATTAGCGTTCTCGTATGTGAGGTTCCTTTCTTCGACATACTCTCGAAGAACTGTAGCTGCCTCACAGCCAATATGGATATACTTAATTGGCAAGTATCCAATTTCACTGCTTACATCCAAAGACATTATATCAGATCCCTTGATATGATTGGATAACATGAAAGAAGAAGCGAAAGTACGAAGCAACCCTTCCGTTTCCATTTTGAGTTTGAATATAAGAGACTCTTCGGTCTGGAAGGTCTTATTATATTTTGTTGTGATTTTTGGAATATACAGAAGATAGATGATATTTGAGGGCTTATCAGTAGTTTCGCATTGTGACATATCTTTGATTTTACGGGAATGTCTTTTTTGTCTACGGCTAATTATATTATTGACAAAAGGAATGGGGTAT
Source organism: Artemia franciscana (assembly GCF_032884065.1). Classification (NCBI taxonomy): domain Eukaryota; kingdom Metazoa; phylum Arthropoda; class Branchiopoda; order Anostraca; family Artemiidae; genus Artemia; species Artemia franciscana. The sequence continues at coordinate 18,530,906 of NC_088872.1, read as the reverse complement.
CCATTACCAAAAAGAATATACCTGATAAAATTTATTTTTGCATTTATATATTAATCGGAGCAAATGTTCAGGACACGATCAATGAAAGAGGTTACAACTGCTCTTTTAACTTGTGGGGGTTGATTTGAATTAAAATTAAGATATCTGTTGTTTTGTTTTGGCTTTCGATAGATAGTAGAATCCAGTTTATCAGTATCATGAGTAATTAGCAAATCTAAAAACGGAAGTTTATTTTCGATTTTCAATTTCAACTTCTAATACTTATTTAATTCACTTAATTAATTTTCTTTTCAGCAAGGTAGGGGCTTCGTTCATACAAACTCCACAAACCATGTCCCACGAAATAAGTTTATCTTTGAAGAAGTCATCCTCAAGTTTTTCCACATTAGCTGCCTTAGTTGTCAAACAGTTCGTGATAACGAACGGCTCAATAGTATGGAGTGACCTGGCTCAAAAGCAACCAAAAATCTAAAAAACGGAATTTTAATACCAATAGTTACATCAAAAGAATGAAATTTTAATGCTGAATTTAAATATGTAAGTTTCATCAAGTTTATTCTTACCCCTCAAAAGTTAAGAGCCTGAAAAAAATGCCTTATTTTAGAAAATAGGGGGAAACATCCCCTAAAAATCATAGAATCTTAGAAAAAATCCCACCATTAGATTCAAAGTATCCGACAATCCCACTGCAGAAATATCAATCTCCTATCTACAAAAATGTGGAATTTCGTATTTTTTTTGCCAGCAGACAGATCAGGTATGGGTGTTTATTTGTTTTTTGTTTTTTCCCCCAGGGGTGACCGATCGACCCAGTGGCTCTAGGATGTCGCGAAAGGGCTCATTCTAACGGAAATTAAAAGTTTTAGTGCCATTTCTAAGTGACCAAAATATTGGAGGGCACCTAGGCCCCCTCCCTCGCCCATTTTTTCACAAAGTCACCGGATAGAAATTCTGAGATAGCCATTCTGTTCAGCGTAGTTGAAAACCTATTAACTATGTCTTTGAGGATGACTTGATCTCCCACAGTCCCCAGGGGAGGGGCTGAAAGTTATAAACTTTGACCATTGTTTACATATAGTAATGGCTATCGGGAAGTGTACAGACGTTTTTAGGGGAAACTTTTCGAGTTGGGGTTGGGATGGGTTGGGGTGGGGGGTTACATTGGAAGATCTTTTCATGAAGAAATTTATCATGAGTGAAGAGAATTTCCATGAAGGGGGCGCAGGATTTTCTAGTATTATTTAAAATAAAAATGAGAAAATAAATAAAAAAAGTTTTTTTCAGCTGGAAGTAAGGAGCAGCATTAAAAATTAAAACGAACAAAAAATATTATGCATATAAGGGGGCTCGTCACCTCTACAAAGCCTTGCTCTTTACGCCAAAGTATTTTTAATGATTTCAACTATTTATTCTACCGCCTTTGTGATTCAGGGGTAATATTTAGAGAATTGGGATAGATTTCAAGTTTTAATGTAAAGAGCAATATATTGACAGGGGGGGGGGGGGGGTAACGCCCTCATATAAGTAATAAAAATATATGAATATAGAAGTTCGTTACGTTAGTTAATTCGTATGTTACGTATATTTATTACTAATAAAAACGTTCGTAAAAAAAAAAAGTTCTAGTTGTATTTTTAAGGAACCGAAAATCCGAGGGCAACTAGGCCTCCTCCCCCACCCCCTTGCCTTCAAAATCGTCCGATTAAAACTATGAGAAAGCCATTTAGCAAAAAGAAAAATATTAATATGCAAATTTCGTTTTAAATATTCATGTACGGTGAGCCAAAATCAAAACATGTATTAATTCAAAAACGAAAGCTAATTATATATGTATATAACTTTTTAACGGGGAGGTGAAAAAAAACCACAAGACTGGGGAGGTACAAGTAAACTACTACGAAAGTAGGTACATGGGCCGAACTTGTTAGATTTTTCTAGGGAGCTTATCCAGATCAACGTGGGAACGGGCACTGGAGAATGGGGCACACCCATCACTTCCAGTCCTTTTATCCTGGCAATTTTCTCTCTTTTTCGTTTGATTAATCTAAGAATCATTAAAACAAATGTTCTTAGTCCCCAGTAAAATCCCCTGAAAAATTATTCTTTTTGGAAAACCCTCCCCACATACAAAATTGAGAAGCCAAAACTAAGTATGACAGACAAAAATAATGAAAAAAGAAGTTTTGGAATATTGTACCTAGATTCCAAAATATAGTCAGAACGTATAGTGTAAAATATTGTGTAAAATCTATTTGTACATTTTTATTTATTTTAATTTTTTTAACGTCTTTGGGGTTGCACACAGTGGGTTTTGATTTTGTTTGGCGTCCACCTTAACATTTTCTCAAAGCTTGACCATAGTATCCTAAGCTTTTTTTGGAGAGCCACGATCAAACAAACCCCCTTTTCTCAAATCTTATGAGTATACACTAAGCAACTTGCATAATTTACAACCCTTGCCACAACGTCTGTATTGGGTCAGCTCATCCCAGGGGGCATAATTATTTACCTTCGACTATTTCAAATAAATGGCTATTTCAAAGTTTTAATCGGGTTTGCTTGGGATGATGTTGGCTAAAAAGGGGGAGGGGGTAAGAGGGGAGTTGGTTGTCTTCTAATCGCATTTGAATCTTGAAAATGACACAAGAACTTCCAGTTTGTTTTTTTTTTCAAAAGATATCCTCTCCGAAGCTTTTATGACCATCTCTTCCATATACGCCCCCACCAGTGGCGCCAATACACGGAAATTTAGGGGATGCGACAATAATTTTTTTTTTTTTTTAAAAATGAAGACACGGCTCAAAAAATATTTTTCAAAATCTAACGAGGGGAATTTTTGTTTTTTGTTTCCCCTTTCGATGAAAATACCAAAAGAGACCATTTTCAAAAGAAGGAGGTAATGGTCCCTCCCCCAATTAGCATCCCTGGCCTCCAGCTAATTTGCTGGGCCTATGTTCATACAGACAGGTTACATTTTGGGTAGCAGTGTGAAGAAACAAAAGAAATGCAAGTAATCGTGAGAGCTTTAATTAAATTCTAAAAAATTGTTTTGTGAAGCTTCTGGGGATTTCCTTGATTGAAGTTCTCATCATTAAGAATAGAATAGACGAGTTTTTGTCATATATCTATAAGATAAATCGTTTATTGCCCACTTCAACTAAAAGAAACTAAAACAGTGAATCTCAATGTACTCATTTCTCATTGATTTTTTTTTTTTAATTTATTCCAACAAAAGACAATTTGATGAGTGCGAAAAATGTTGTAATATTTGCTAAACTACCATTTCCTCTTCGTACAGGGGTGTATTGGTGCAGTCAGTGATTTCTCTTGGGAAAGAGGCAATCACCAAGCTAGGGAGGGCAAGTTTCATGGGCTTTTGTGAAACAGCTTTATAATAGGTCTTGAAGATTTTTCAAGGGGGAACTTTGTTTTCTAGGTACAAGAAAAATTCAAACCCCTGTTACCGGCCAGCTACAACCATACGAGGGTTTCCGATTAGTAGCTTAAATAAGGTCTGTTATGGTAGACTTGGTGGAAGAGGGTATTCGGATGGTTTACCTCATCTCTAGGTAAAAAACACCCTCTGTAGAATTAGGATTGTTTTGTTTTCCTAACCGAAATTTACAGCAATTACAAGATTTGCGGAAATAATAGGCAATTTACGAATAATGTGGAAATCCTTTCATCATAAAACACGTACGTTCATATTTTGTTTTACTATTATTTATCATACATCAGTTTTGTTTCATACCTGGCCTATTCAGCATTTTTGGTTCCACTAGTAGCCATTTTTGGTGCAGTAAATAGAGCCAGTTGGTAATTTCAATCTATTTCAATAATTTCATTAATAAAATTATTAATTCCAATAATTTCAATATCAAAAATTAATTCAGGTAAGTTCAATAATTCAGGTAATTTCAAAGGTAATTTCAATAATTTCAAATTGGTTTGCAATTGCATCGTTATACCGTGCGCCAGCATGGCCCCTGAAACTGGAAGGTAAAAATTTTTTTTCAATAGCTCAAAGCTATTAGGAAATCTCATAATGTTTTTTTTTTATCATTTTGGCCATGCTCAGGCTAAAAGAGCTGGTTTGCAAAAAAAAAAAAAAAAAAAAAAAAAACACGAGAAATCGGCATAAAACTGCTGCATCTTGATTTTTTGTGTTATTGAAAAACAGAGATATAGAGAAAAAAAGAGAGATAGAGATAACTTCAGATTTTTTTCCAATGAGCCCTCTTTCGATAATCTAGGATCAAAATTTCAATACAATAGCCCCTTATAAAAAGAAAAAAGAACCCACGTGTCACAATTCATCCCGGAAAAACTCCAATTTCATATTTTTGTATATAGTAGCTTCATTCACAGTCATATTTTTGAATTTAGTGGTATAATCCCCCCCCCCTGTCAAGGGTTTTGTCACTTCTTTCACAAAATTTTTACAAATGTTTTCAGCCTGAGGTTTTGATGCGCAAGCTTGAAATTAATGAACTTTGTATATCTAGAATGGTGTGATTTTTCTCAGGTTCATAATTGGTTGTAGGCAACTTTAAAATTTACATGTTTGAAAACAAAGAAAAAACCACTATTATAAAAATTCCTTTTTACAGTTGCTTTTACTGTTAGAACGAGTTGCTCTTTACTTACAGTTAGTTACCCCAAATGATTTTGCAGTTGAGATTTTGGAGTTACTATTAATATAGAGAAAAACTTTTCTGGCACCGTTGGCCCAACCTCTATTTTACCCCTCAATTAAGAACAGCAATTTTTGGGATGGTTGTTATTCAATTAGTTAATATTATCTGGCACTGATCAAACAGTTCGTGGTAACGATCTGCAGTAGGGAGCAATCCGGCTCAATAATAAACGAAACTTTAAAAAATGGGATTTTGATACTAATAGATACATCAAAAGAATCGGATTTTTATGCTGATATAAAATATATAAGTTTCATCAAAATTAGTCTTACTTATCAAAAGTTACGAGCCTGAGGACTGTTTTAAAAAGTAAATTTGAGAGAAAGGGTCAAACTTTAGCGCAAAGAGCGGGGCGTTGAGGAGGAAACTGCCCCTTTCATATACGGAGTAATTTCTTTTCGTTTTAAGTTTTAACGTCGCTTCTTACTTTCAGTTAAAAAGACATTGTTTTTTTTTTATTTAATTTAAGCATATAAATGACCGCGAAATGAAAACATCATTCCAGATTTTTTTTTCAGGGTGACGAACGTTGTCCATAATTATCACGATCCTTTTAAAAATACATCTCTCAATTAGATCCGTATCCAGTATTTTTCTTCAGGGGGGGAGGATTACATTTTTTTTTAATGCACCAAAAATTTGTTTATATGCATTTTTGTTCCGTTTTTACAAGTCGGACAAACATTTCAGGTGTGGGGGGCTCAAAATACCTATACCACCCCCCCCCCCCAAAAGGACCTTGCAGTCAAGTATCACTATTTTGGATCAATCCGCTTGTATAGTGTTAGGTGCGCATATGCATGTACGGTGGGTATTAGAAGCTGTACCAGAAGTGCCAAGTTCGAACTAGAAGCATCCTGAAATGGCATCACTTTCATCTAATCTTAGGCCTTTTCCACTGACGTTCAGTTATTGAAAGACAATGTTGTATTTTACTCCTATAGTCAAACCCACACTGACAACCGATTGATATCAATCTTTGTCGAGTAAAAGCAAAAATTTTACGATCCTTTTGGTTCGAATTCTACGTTTGTGGTACAGTTTATATTACCTGCAATACATTTGGATACACATTGATAGCACAAAAGCGCACTGGTCACAAATAGTGATAATTGGGTCACATGCAAATGAGACCTGTGGACCCCTTTCATCACACTGTTTTTGTTCAAATGCAGCAAGTACCTAAAATTTTCTTTGGAGACTGCTATTGTGAAAAAAAACCTGTTAACTTTTTCAAAAGGAAACTTTTTTCTGATAGAATTGTTTTATTCATAAGGGGCAGAGTAGAACTTTCCCTGAAATTGCATTTCTGCTTGGAAAATGAATGATTAAACTTTCAGGCTGAAGAGAGGCCGACAACTGATGTCAAACTTCCGAGTTGGATGTAACATGGAATAAATGCAGGATCAGAAGCTTCGAGAAATGCAAAACCAGGTACAGCTATTTACATGCAAGCAGGATTAGATGATCTTGGAAACTATGAATCGAGAACGGAGTTTTCCGAAAAGAACCAAGAATTATAACTTAAAACTGTAGCTACTACTTTTTCTTTGGTGACATCTGTTTTATTGTAAATAAATCTAATTGTATTTATTTTTTATGAAAATCCTTCGATTTTATAGAATGTATTTCATGTCATTAGATTTAATGAAATTCTTTGCTCAATCGAAATTACACTAGCCTCACCCGACTGAAAAACTAGACTTCGCAAATGCTTTTCATATGGTAAAAACAAAGAATTTTCTATTATGAAAACCAATTTTTGGGTTGGCTTAATTGAATTTGTAACTGAATAGTAGGATAATCCTACTTGAATAGTAGGATAATCTAATTTTTGGCTACTATGAGCCATTATTCGTCCTTTACTAGATTGAAGCTACTGCTGAAGCCATAACTAAGTACAAAATTTGAAAGTTTTGTGAAAGGAGGGAAAAACCACCAAGAATGGATCAAACTTGAATAACATGTTTGCCATTAAATTCACTGTAGTTTCTGACCTCACGCCCAGAAACAGCAGCCTTATCCCCCCTTGGACACCCAAGCTCCTAAAAAGATGTAAAAATAAAATAAATTTATTTTAAGTGTCTTTACAGCATACCATAATCAACATCCAGTACCCTCCCTCTCACCGCTAAAGGAAAAATTAAATTTTCCCACCCTAGATACAACCTATGCTATCTGCTCTTATTGACAAATTGAATGAATACGTTGAATACTGCAATAAATTTGCGCAAGTTAATCAGTTTAATAGTTTTCCAAGCTGGAGCTAGCTACCCAACAATAATGTCAAAACTCACAGGATCTAGAGGAAATTTTGAAGAAACAGTAAAAAAAAGGTTAGAGGCAATAATTGGAGATACAAAGTTGGGAAATGTAGCGTTAATAATTTGTGGTAATTAGAAGAGCATATCGCAAGATCCTTCTTTGTAGAATAGATTTGTAATTAATATCCTGTCAGGCTGAACAATCTTTTATTTGGCGGCTAGTATTCTAGATAAAGGCCTCCTCAAAGGAAAACTTCTTGACATAATAATAGTTGTACCATTAGGTTCCTTTTTTCATTCCCTCTTCAAGTACCATATTCACATTTCTGACAGTGCATCCAAATTATCATATGTTGATTTTATTTAGCTGAAAACAATTTTGTAGTACTTCGTTCAAGTAGAAGATTTATTTTGCAAGGTTTCACTCTTATAACACACATATTTTTAAAGGTCATCAAAGGTCAGGGCCCTCTAGAGGGAGAAGTAGTGGAGGTGGGTATTTCAAAATACCTTCTCGGGACATACTTTGGTTAGTTCTAAAACTGGTGGCACTGGCGCCATTTTTTTATTTTAATGGGGCCTAAGGGCAATACTAACGTGTTGGACGAAAGAGAATGGTGCACCACACCCGCCACTCTGATTAAACTGAAGCTATTCATTAATTTGTAGATGGTTGAGTGGATTCTGTTACCATACGAATGAGATAAACAGGGAAAATTGCGAAATTCTTTATCGGTGGTTCTTGACTATGTCGGAGGTACTAACCCCCACCCATTTTCATATTCGTGCTCTTCAAACCTCTCCTAATTATGATAATTGTAGATAAGGTACTTATTTTTTTAGCCATCACATCCAAGAAGTGAAGTTAGATCAATCTTAATGGAACAAGTCTTACTTCATAATATGCAGAATAATCTTAGCTAGCAATTTTTGCATCCAGATCCACTATATTTTACCCTCTCCCATTTCATATGCAAATATATAGCTCAAATTATATATTTTCTATCTATTCTTTTAATGCGTCTCGTTTGTTTCAACTCGTTTACTTGTAAACTGAATCAATTGTGACGAAACTAAAACTGAAAAAACAGGTTAAAGAAAATGCATTGACAATATAAATTTTGGACTAGTTGCACATAAGGGGGGCGGGGTTGAAAGTATAGTGGGTCTGTATGCAAAATATGTTAGCTACAATTATTCTGTACATTATGAAGAAAGAATTGTTCCATTAGAATTAAACTAACTTCACTTCTTTAGTGGTGGCTATAAGACATAAGAACCCAATTTTCAAAAATTTAAAACATATATATATATATATATATATATATATATATATATATATATAAATATATATATATATATATATATATATATATATATATATATATATATATATATATATATATATAAAGTGCAAAGCATACAAATTTTTACATAGAAACACAAGCCATTTTATTACATGACTGAAGATGCGGTGGTTCAGAGCTTTTTTTTCCCATATAGTTTGCGCACTCCACTACAATTCTTAATACTCTTTTCTAGTTTTTGAGGCAAGATTTTGCTGCCAACGCATGCCTGTGCAGAACACAATGGGTAAAATAATGTGCAGTGCATTGGCTTTCACTAGAGCAGCAAAACTAGATTTTCTTTTCAGCAAGGTAGGGGCTTCGTCCATACAAACTCCAAAAACCTTGTCCGAGGAAATAAGCTTATCTTTGAAGAAGTCATCCTCAAGTTTTTCCACATTAGCTGCCTTAGTTGTCAAACAGTTCGTGATAACGAACGGCTCAATAGTATGGAGTGACCTGGCTCAAAAGCAACCAAAAATCTAAGAAACGGAATTTTAATACCAATAGTTACATCAAAAGAATGAAATTTTAATGCTGAAATTAAAATATGTAAGTTTCATCAAGTTTATTCTTACCCATCAAAAGTTAAGAGCCTGAAAAAAATTGCCTTATTTTAGAAAATAGGGGGAAACATCCCCTAAAAATCATAGAATCTTAAAGAAAATCCTACCATTAGATTCAACGCATCCGACAATCCCACTGCAGAAATTTCAATCTCCTATCTACAAAAATGTGGAATTTCGTATTTTTTGCCAGAAGACAGATCACATATGGGTGTTTATTTGTTTTTGTTTTTTCCCACAGGGGTGATCGATCGACCCAGTGGCTCTAGGATGTCGCGAAAGGGCTCATTCTAACGGAAATTAAAAGTTTTAGTGCCATTTCTAAGTGAACAAAATATTGGAGGGCACCTAGAACCCCTCCCTCGCCCATTTTTTCACAAAGTCACCGGATCGAAATTCTGAGATAGCCATTCTGTTCAGCGTAGTTGAAAACCTAGTAATTATGTCTTTGGGGATGACTTGATCTCCCACAGTCCCCAGGGGAGGGGCTGAAAGTTATAAACTTTGACCATTGTTTACATATAGTAATGGCTATCGGGAAGTGTACAGACGTTTTTAGGGGAAACTTTTCGAGTTGGGGCTTGGATGGGTTGGGGTGGGGGGTTACATTGGAAGATCTTTTAATGGAGAAATTTATCATGAGTGAAGAGAATTTCCATGAAGGGGGCGCAGGATTTTCTAGTATTATTTAAAAAAAAGAGAAAATAAATAAAAAAAAAATTTTTCAGCTTGAAGTAAGGAGCAGCATTAAAAAATAAAACGAACAAAAAATATTATGCATATAAGGGGTTTCGTCACCTCTTCAATGCCTTGCTCTTTACGCCAAAGTATTTTTACTGATTTCAACTATTTATTCTACCGCCTTTGTGATTCAAGGGTCATATTTAGAGAATTGGGATAGAATTCAAGTTTTAATGTAAAGAGCAATATATTGACGGGGGAGAGGGGGGGGGGAACGCCCTCATATAAGCAATAAAAATATATAAATATAGAAGTTCGTTACATTAGTTAATTCGTATGTTACGTATATTTATTACTAATAAAAACGTTCGTAAAAAAAAACAAAAAGTTCTAGTTGTATTTTTAGGGAACCAAAAATCGGAGGGCAACTAGGTTTCCTCCCCCACCCCCTTGCCTTCAAAATCGTCCGATTAAAACTCTGAGAAAGCCATTTAGCAAAAAGATAAATATTAATATGCAAATTTCGTTTTAAATATTCATGTACGGTGAGGCAAAATCAAAACATGTATTAATTCAAAAACGAAAGCTAATTATATATGTATATAACTTTTTAACGGGGAGGTGAAAAAAAAACTACAAGACTGGGGAGGTACAAGTAAACTACTAAGAAAGTAGGTACATGGGCCGAACTTGTTAGATTTTTCTAGGGAGCTTATCCAGATCAACGTGGGAACGGCCACTGGAAAGTGGGGCACTCCCATCACTTCCAGTCCTTTTATCCTGGAAATTTTCTCTCTTTTTCGTTTGATTAATCTAAGAATCATTAAAAGAAACGTTGTTAGTCCCCAGAGAAATCCCCTGGAAAATTATTCTTTTGGAAAACCCTCCCCACATACAAAATTGAGAAGCCAAAACTAAGTATGACGGGACAAAAATAATGAAAAAAGAAGTTTTCGAACATTGTACCTAGATTCCAGAATATAGTCAGAACGTATAGAGTAAAATATTGTGTAAAATCTATTTGTACCTTTTTATTTATTTTAATTTTTTTAACGTCTTTGGGATTGCACACAGTGGGTTTTGATTTTGTTTGGCGTCCACCTTAACATTTGCTCAAAGCTTCACCATAGTATCCTAAGCTTTTTTTGGAGAGCCACGATCAAAAAACCCCCTTTTCCCAGATCTTATGAGTATACACTAAGCAACTTGCATAATTTACAACCCTTGCCACAACGTCTGTATTGGGTCAGCTCATCCCAGGGGGCATAATTATTTACCATTGACTATTTCAAATAAATGGCTATTTCAAAGTTTTAATCGGGTTTGCTTGGGGGGATGGTGGCTAAAAAGGGGGAGGGGGTAAGAGGGGAGTTGGTTGTCTTCTAATCGCCTTTGAATCTTGAAAATGGCACCAGAACTTCCAGTTTTCTTTTCAAAAGATTTCCTCTCCGAAACTTTTACGACTATCTCTTCCATATACGCCCCCACCAGTGGCGCCAATACACGGAAATTTAGGGGATGTGACAATAATTTTTTTTTTACAAAAAAATGAAGACACGGCTCAAAAAATATTTTTCAAAATCTAACGAGGGGAGTTTTTGTTTTTCCCCCTTTCGATGAAAATACCAAAAGAGACCATTTTCAAAAGAAGGAGGTAATGGTCTCTCCCCCAATTAGCACCCCTGCCTCAAGCTAATTTGCTGGGCCTATGTTCATACAGACAGGTTACTTTTTGGGTAGCAGTGTGAAGAAACAAAAGAAATGCAAGTAATCGTGAGAGCTTTAATTAAATTCCTAAAAATTGTTTTGTGAAGTTTCTGGGGATTTCCTTGATTGAAGTTCTCATCATTAAAAGTAGAATAGATGAGTTTTTGTCATATATCTATTAGATAAATCGTTTATTGCCCGCTTCAACTAAAAGAAACTAAAACAGTGAATCTCAATATACTCACTTCTCATTGATTTTTTTAAAATTTATTCCAACAAAAGACAATTTGACGAGTGCGAAAAATGTTGTAATATTTGCTAAACTACCATTTCCTCTTCGTACAGGGGTGTATTGGTGCAGTCAGTGATTCCTCTTGGGAAAGAGGCAATCACCAAGCTAGGGAGGGTAAGTTTCATGAGCTTTTGTGAAACAGCTTTATAATAGGTCTTGAAGATTTTTCAAGGGGGAACTTTGTTTTCTAGGTACAAGAAAAATTCAAACCCCTGTTAGCGGCCAGCTACAACCATACGAGGGTTTCCGATTAGTATCTGAAATAAGGTCTGTTATGGTAGACTTGGTGGAAGAGGGTATTCGGATGGTTTACCTCATCTCTAGGTAAAAAACACCCTCTGTAGAATTAGGATTGTTTTGTTTTCAAAACCGAAATTTACAGCAATTACAAGATTTGCGGAAATAATAGGCAATTTACGAATAATTTGGAAATCCTTTTATCATAAAACACATACGTTCATATTTTGTTATACTATTATTTATCATACATCAGTTTTGTTTCATACCTGGCCTAATCAGCATTTTTGGTTCCACTAGTAGCCATTTTCGGTGCAGTAAATAGAGCCATTTGGTAATTTCAATCTATTTCAATAATTCAATAATTTCAATAATTTCATTAATGACATTATTAATTCCAATAATTTCAATATTAATAATTAATTTCAAGTAAGTTCAATAATTTCAAATTGGTTTGCAATTGCATTGTTATACCGTGCGCCAGCATGGCCCCTGAAACTGGAAGGTAAAATTATTTTTCAATAGCTCCATGCCGATAGGAAATCTCATAATGTTTTTTTTTTTATCATTTTGGCCATGCTCAGGCTAAAAGAGTTGGTTCGCAAAAAAAAAACGCGAGAAATCGGCATAAAACTGCTGAATCTTGATTTTTTGTGTTATTGAAAAACAGAAATATAGAGAAAAAAAGAGAGATAGAGATAACTTCAGATTTTTTTCCAATGAGCCCTCTTTCGATAATCTAGGATCACAATTTCGATACAATAGCCCCTTATAAAAAGAAAAAAGAACCCACGTGTCACAATTCATCCCGGAAAAACTCCAATTTCATATTTTTGTATATAGTAGCTTCATTCACAGTCGCATTTTTGAATTTAGTCGTATAATTTTCCCCAACCCTCCCCCCCCTGTCAAGGGTTTTGTCACTTCTTTCACAAAATTTTTACAAATGTTTTCAGCCTGAGGTTTTGATGCGCAAGCTTGAAATTAATGAACTTTGTATATTTAGAATGGTGTAATTTTTCTCAGGTTCATAATTGCTTGTAGGCAACTTTAAAATTTACATGTTTGAAAACAAAGAAAAAACCAATTAACTATTATAAAAATTCCTTTTTACAGTTACTTTTACTGTTAGAACGAGTTGCTCTTTACTTACAGTTAGTTACCCCAAATGATTTTGCAGTTGAGATTTTGGAGTTACTATTGATATAGAGAAAAACTTTTCTGGCACCGTTGGCTCAACCCCTATTTTACCCCTCAATTTAGAACAGCAATTTTTGGGATGGTTGTTATTCAAATAGTTAATATTATTCGGCACTGATCAAACAGTTCGTGGTAACGATCTGTAGTAGGGAGCAATCCGGCTCAATAGTAAACGAAACTTTAAAAAATGGGATTTTGATACTAATAGATACATCAAAAGAATCGGATTTTTATGCTGATATAAAATATATAAGTTTCATCAAATTTAGTCTTACTTATTAAATGTTATGAGCCTGAGAACTGTTTTAAAAGGTAAATTTGAGAGAAAGGGTCAAACTTTAGCGCAAAGAGCGGGGCGTTGAGGAGGGAACTGCCCCTTTCATATACGGAGTAATTTCTGTTCGTTTTAAGTTTTAATGTCGCTTCTTACTTTCAGTTAAAAAGACATTGTTTTTTTTTCATTTAATTTAAGCATATAAATGACCGCGAAATGAAAACATCATTCCAGATTTTTTTTTCAGGGTGACGAACGTTGTCCATAATTATCACGATCCTTTTAAAAATATATCTCTCAATTAGATCCGTATCCAGTATTTTTCTTCAGGGGGGGAGGGCTACAATTTTTTTTACTGCACCAAAAATTTGTTTATATGCATTTTTGTTCCGTTTTTACAAGTCGGACAAACATTTCAGGTGTGGGGGCTCAAAATACCTATCCCAACCACCACCCCCCCCCAACAGGACCTTGCAGTCAAGTATCACTATTTTGGATCAATCCGCGTGTATAGTGTTAGGTGCGCATGTGCATGTACGGTGGGTATTAGAAGCTGTACCAGAAGTGCCAAGTTCAAACTAGAAGCATCCTGAAATGGCATCACTTTCATCTAATCTTAGGCCTTTTCCACTGACGTTCAGTTATTGAAAGACAATGTTGTATTTTACTCCTATAGTCAAACCCACACTGACAACCGATTGATATCACTCTTTGTCGAGTAAAAACAAAAATTTTACGATCCTTTTAGTTCGAATTCTACGTTTGTGGTACAGTTTATGTTACCTGCAGTACATTGGGATCCACATTAATAGCACACAAGCGCACTGGTCACAAATAGTTATAATTGGGTCACATGCAAATGAGACCTGTGGACCCTGTTCACCACACTGTTTTTGTTCAAATGCAGCAAGTACCTAAAATTTTCTTTGGAGACTGCTATTGTGAAAAAAAAACTGTTAACTTTTTCAAAAGGAAACTTTTTTCTAATAGAATTGTTTTATTCATAGGGGGTAGAGTAGAACTTTCCCTGAAATTGCATTTCTGCTTGGAAAATGAACGATTAAACTTTCAGGCTGAAGAGAGGCCGACAACTGATGTCAAACTTCCGAGTTGGATGCAACATGGAATAAATGCAGGATCAGAAGCTTCGAGAAATGCAAAACCAGTACTAATTGTATTTATTTTTTATGAGAATCCTTCGATTTTATAGAATGTATTTCATGTCATTAGATTTAAGGAAATTCTTTGCTCAATCGAAATTACACTAGCCTCACCCGACTAAAAAACTAGACTTCGCAAATGCTTTTCATATGGTAAAAACAAAGAATTTTCTATTATGAAAACCAATTTTTGGGTTGGCTTAATTGAATTTGTAACTGTTTATGAGGCCTCTTCAATTTCACACGAGCAACCAAAAGTGCATTTCGGGAAATATGTTTGATGCTCGAGGTTATGACTAGCATCACTCAATTAAACAACTACTACCCTTTACGAATTTATATGGTAGAAACGATACTTTCTTATAGTGGAAGAAAATCTTCTTTTTTTGCTTCACGTACAATGCAAATACACTAGAGGTGTATTTTTAATTTCTCTTTAGGCTTCTTCACTTTTATAGGAGCAACTAGGAACAATATTTAGGGAATTATTTTTGATTTCTATAACGTCACTCAACTTCAAGACTTCACTTCGCTTGAATAACTAAAGACAGAATTCGTTACACTCGGTTAACTACGATCAATAAAAAAATTCCCTGAATAACATTTAGCTAACAGGACGTCTACTAGTTAAGGGGCTTACAATGAGCTACTACGTTCGAGCCAAAAGAAGTCCCGAACAATTAAACTCAAACATGATTATGGGAAGTCAGTGCATCGAAGGTTGAGGTACGCCTAACAGAAAATTATTCAGCAGTCTCCCTCTTACATTATTTAAACTCGTAGAATGAATATCTGAATTGGTACCACATAATGCAAAGGAGCCATAGAAACACACTAGAAAGTTAAATGGCAAAAAATGGTTGCATTATTATTACTGCTAGTGGAATCGATCTTCTGCTATACTGGTATTAGAATTAACAGCTAAGTAGCCCAACTTGTCAAACTTCACCATACTAATGCCAATGTTACCGAGGAGGTGAAGCTGATTCCAGGTTATTAAATAGCCTGGTAAGAAACCTTTCCTGGTGCAATGAACAGAAAAGCACAATCATATCCTGTCAGTAATGTACTATAAATTAATTCTAACCCCTTGCAAAAACAAAAGTCGCAACAATGGTCAGGAGATTCGAATCTTTATAAAGCGTTAATTAATTATAGGCTATGTTTGCGTAATGTTGTTCTTGAATAACAATTTGTTTTATCTGAGATATTTATTTTTGAGCTGAAGCATTTACCCTGACGAGGTTATGCTGGAGCTGTTCCAGTACTGTGGGATGGTTTGGAGTCTCCACTCTGTTATAACCTTCTTCCTCCACGCTCTCGCGACGTTCTAGGACCATTGGGTCCTAAAAAAAAACAAGCATCCGTGATTTGTCTTCTAGCAAAAACCGCAAAATTCCATATTTTTGTAAATGAGAGCTTGAAACTTCTACAGTAGGGTTTTTTGATGCGTTGAATCTGAAGGTGCGATTTTTTTTATGATTCTATTATTTTTAGGAGATGTTCCCCCTATTTTCTAAAATAAGGCACCTTTTCTCAGGCTCTTAACTTTTGATACGTAAGACTAAACTTGATGGAAATTACATATCTAAAATCAGCATAAAAATATAATTCTTTAGTTGTAACGATTAGTATCAAAACTCTGCTTTTTAGAGTTTTGGTTACCATTGAGCCGGGCCACTCGTAACCTAGGCTCTTCTCCCGTTCGTCAGAAATAGCTGAAATTGCTAAAAGTACTTAAGCATAAAGAGTGAGATATCTAGAAGGAGATGAAATCGTCATATATGTAATAATTTCTGTTCTTTTTAACTTTTAATGAAGCTCCTTACTTTCAGTTGAAAAACTATTTCATGTTTATTTTTTATTGATTTTTTAAATAATTTTTGAAAGTTCTTCGCCCCCTTCATGGAATTTTTCTTCCCCCATGACAAATTCCTTCAAGGAAAGATCCAATTACGTAGCTCCCTCTCCTCAACCCCCCCGCCTCAAACGAAAAAAATCCCTTGGAAAATGTCCGTACACTTCCAAATAACCATTAATGTATATAAACACTAATCAAAGTTTGCAACTTGGAGCCCCCTCAGAGACTGTGGGGAAGTAATTGATCCTAAAAACATGGTTGTATGTTTTTTGACTATGCTAAACAAAGTTGCTATCTCAAAATTTTTATTCGTTGACTTTGGGAAAATAACGAGCGTAGAAGGGGGCACAGGTTTCTCCAAGTTTCCACTTAAGAAGTGAACTAGAACTTTGAAATTTTCTCTAGAATGAGCTCTCTCGCCACATTCTAGGACCAATTTCCTAGGCCTAACTTTTTGAAAATCTTCATCGAACCCTTCCTTATTACAATCTTCGGTAATTGGTGTCTCTTCAACTTGTTTCTCTTTTTTAGAAATACCTAACTAAGCAGCAGCTCTTTTAGCACTTTTCTTTCATTTTGCTTTAATGTATTTTTCAGGGGGATTTTCAAACCTTCTTTGCATCTATCCTTAGTCCTGTTACTCTGTGGACATCTTATTTTACTGCAGTTGCCTCCTGCCTCTTCATGCTTTTGGCAGCTTGGGTTTCAATAGCAGGTTCAG
The DNA here is from genome assembly GCF_032884065.1 of Artemia franciscana. Taxonomy (NCBI): domain Eukaryota; kingdom Metazoa; phylum Arthropoda; class Branchiopoda; order Anostraca; family Artemiidae; genus Artemia; species Artemia franciscana. Next base: position 18,513,900 of record NC_088872.1, on the reverse strand, counting down.
TACCCTTTGTTGCGTTAGATTGACTTGTCATTTTCTCTGATTCTTTCTGCGAACTCCTTGTTATTGACAAGAAATTATTGTCTGATTTCTTCGTTCTCTTCTTTCGTCTTATTTTTGCCAACTTTTTCCATCATTTACCAGTAGGCTTGACTGACATTTCTGCTTCCGTTGACTAGATCTTATCTTGTGTGAGACTATTCAAACAAAATCTCACCTGCTCAATTTCAGCAATTCTCAACCTTTATATCAACGGCATTTTCAAGTGTATTTTGGCCTTTAGCGGAATGTTGTTCTAGAGTTAGTGAAAAGGTCTCTTCACGTGCACTAGGGCCTGCACCTTCCATTTTAGATGCTGCACTTTGTTTTGATTGTTTTCCTTTTTTTTCAAATTCTTTTTATCCTTGCGCGAGAGTTTTGGTAGGTTGGTGTCCGGTCTCTTAGACCCAACTTTTTGAAAATCTTCACTGAATTCTCCTTATATCTTCCTCTTGTTTCCCTTTTTTAGAAGAACCTGACTTTGCAGCAGCTCTTTTAGCACTTTCCTTTGATTTTGCTTTGAAGTATTTTTCAGGAATATTTTCTTCTTTCTTTGCATCTATCCCCAATCCTGTTTTTCCTTAGGCATGTTCTTCTGCTGCAGTTGCCTCCTGCCTCTTCATACTTTTGGCAGCTAGGGTTTCTAGAGCAGGTTCAGCAACCTCCGTCGTGTTAGATTAACTTGTCATTTCCTCTGATTCTTTCTGCGACTCATTGTTATTGACAAGAAATTCTTGTCTTAAATCTTCATTCCCTTCTTTCATCTTATTTTTACCAACTTTTTCCACCATTAACCACAGCTTTAACTGACATATCTATTTTTGCTGTGAGGATCTTCTCTTTTGCAGGAACATTTACACAAAATCTCACCTGCTTTATTTGAACAATTCTCAACCTTGATATCAACGGCATTTTCGAGTGCCCTTGGTTTTTAGCAGAATGTTGTCTTAGAGACAGTGAAAAGGTCTCTTCACCAGCACTAGGGCCGGTACCTTCTATTTTAGATGCTGCACTTTTTTTGGATCATTTTCCTTTTGTTTTTTGATTTCCTTTTATCCTTGCACGAGAGCTTTGGTAGGTTGGCGTCCAATTTATTAGGCCCAATTTTTTGACAATCTTCACCGAGTCCTTCGTCATTACGATCTTCGGCAATCGGTGTCTCTTCCACTTGTTTCCCTGTTTTAGAAGTACCTGATTTTGCAGCAGCTCTTTTAGCAATTTTTGTTGGTTTAGCTTTTACGTATTTTACGGGAGATTTTCTTCTTTCTTTGCATCTATCTCAAGTCCTGTTATTCTTTGGGCATCTTCTTCTACTGCAGTTGCCTCCTGCCTCTTCATGGTTTTGGCAGCTTGGGTTTCTACAGCAGGTTCAGCAAGCTCCTTCGCGTTAGATTGAAATTGTCATTTCCGCTTATTCTTTCTGCGACTCCTTGCTATTGACAAAGAATTCTTGTCTGAATTCTTTGTTCCCTTCTTTCGTCTTATTTTTGTTAATTTTTTCCATCATTAACCAGTAACTTTGACTGACGTTTCTACTTTCGTTGACTGGATTGTCTCTTGTTTGAGAATATTCACGCAAAATCTTACCTGCTTCATTTGAGCAATTCTCAACCTTTATATCAACGGCACTTTCAAGTGCACCTTGGCCTTTAGCAGATTGTTGTTCTAGAGACAGGGAAAAGGTATCTTCACATGTACTAGGTCCGATGCCTTCCGTTTTAGATGATGCACTATTGGTTTGATCGTTTTCCTTTTGTTTTTTTAATTTCTTTTTATCCTTGCGCGAGAGCTTTGGAAGGGTGGCGTCCAATTTTTTAGGCCCAACTTTTTGAAAATCTTCACGGAATCCTTCTTTATTACAATCTTCGGCAATTGGTTTCTCTTCCACTTTTTTCCCATTTTGGGAAGGACCTGACTTTGCAGCAGCTCTTTTAGCACTTCTCTTTGATTTTGCTGTGACGTATTTTTCAGGGAGATTTTCTTCTTTCTTTGCTGCTATCCCCAGTTCTTTTATTCTTTGGGCATCTTCTTCTACTGCAGTTGCCTCCTGCCTCTTCATGGTTTTGGCAGCTAGGGTTTCTACAGCAGGTTCAGCAAGCTCCTTCGCGTTAGATTGAATTGTCATTTCCGCTGATTCTTTCTGCGACTCCTTGCTATTGACAAAGAATTCTTGTCTGAATTCTTTGTTCCCTTCTTTCGTCTTATTTTTGTTAATTTTTTCCATCATTAACCAGTAACTTTGACTGACGTTTCTACTTTCGTTGACTGGATTGTCTCTTGTTTGAGAATATTCACGCAAAATCTTACCTGCTTCATTTGAGCAATTATCAACCTTTATATCAACGGCACTTTCAAGTGCACCTTGGCCTTTAGCAGATTGTTGTTCTAGAGACAGGGAAAAGGTATCTTCACATGTACTAGGTCCGGTGCCTTCCGTTTTAGATGCTGCACTTTTGGTTTGATCGTTTTCCTTTTGTTTTTTTAATTTCTTTTTATCCTTGCGCGAGAGCTTTGGAAGGGTGGCGTCCAATTTTTTAGGCCCAACTTTTTGAAAATCTTTACGGAATCCTTCTTTATTACAATCTTCGGCAATTGGTTTCTCTTCCACTTTTTTCCCATTTTGGGAAGTACCTGACTTTGCAGCAGCTCTTTTAGCACTTCTCTTTGATTTTTCTTTGACGTATTTTTCAGGAAGATTTTCTTCTTTCTTTGCATCTATCCCCAGTTCTTTTATTCTTTGGGCATCTTCTTCTACTGCAGTTCTCTCCTGCCTCTTCATGGTTTTGGCAGCTAAGGTTTCTACAGCGGGTTCGGCAACCTCCTTCGCTTTAGATTGAGTTTTCATTTCCTCTGATTCTTTCTGCAACTCCTTGGTATTGACAAGGAATTCTTTCCTGATTTCTTCGTTCCCTTCTTTCATCTTATTTTTACCAACTTTTTCCTTTGCTTTATTTGAGCAAATCTCAACCTTAATATTAACGACGCATTCAAGTGCACCTCGGGTATTAGTATAATGTTTTTCTAGAGACAGTGAAAAGGTTTCTTCACATGCAATAGGGCCGGCACCTAGTGCAGCTGCCTCCTGCCCCTTCATGCTTCTGGGTGAAAACGTCTCTTCAAATGTACTAGGGCCTGTACCTTCCATTTTAGATGATGCACATTTCTTTCGATCATTTTCCTTTTGTTTTTTTAATTTCTTTTTATCCTTGCGCGAGAGCTTCGGTAGGTTGCTGTCCAATTTCTTAGGCCCAATTTCTTATTGACTGACATACTTTTGTCTCTGCTGTGCGTTCGATAGCCTGGTTGGCTGTTTTGAGGTCATTATTCTTCTCTTATTAATAAATCTTCTAATACCCACAACACAAACGGATACTGTGACACCCACAACTGCAGTTCCAATAAATATTTTTTTCAGACTTAACATATTCACTACTTCTTATTAAATGGTTTATGTATCCCCAATTGCAACTAATATTATGAATTTGACGTCATGTTTTTTGCCCATCTCTGATGACATGAGAAAATATCATTTTTCTGTAATTACGCTACTAGGATACTGTGACACATCATGACGGTACTTTAGGTAACTGCCATAATGTATGCAGAAGAAAAATATAGATTAAAGATGTCAAACGTTCTCTAATGAGCCTCATGTTTGTCTGTCGGTCCCGGTTTTGCTACTTTAGGCACTTCGAGGTAAGCTAGGACGATGAAATTTGCCGGGTGTATCAGGGACGGGTCCAGCTTAAATTAGACAGACAGACCGAAAGACCGACAGAATTGGCGATTGCTATATGTCACTTGGTTAATACCAAGTGCCATAAAAACCTTATATGCCAACAGGGCATAGTAAAATAGCTCATATCAAATTAAGGCTATGTTTTATATAAAAACCTTACATGCCCTGAGGGTATAACTTACAAGCTTTGTCGTGAGGGCAGTGGGGAGGGATTTCATCCTCAAGGACATAACTTCTAGAGCTTTCAACTACTTTAAACACAAATGCTATAACAAAATGTTGACAGGAAGTGCTTTGGGAAATTATGGACGTGGGGAGGGGGGAGGTTGGCCCTCTGATCTCCTTTGGTATTTTTAAGGGCACTAACCCTCTCAGTCTCCAATCAAATGAGCCCTTTTTGAAGTTTCTATAAGAACCTTATATACCCTAGGGCATAACTCACAGCCCTTGCCCTGAGGGTTGGGGGGGTCCTCATCCTCAGAGACACAATTCCCAGATTTTTCAACTATGTTGAACAAAGTGGCTACCTCAAAATTCTGATTTATGTGTTTTTTGGAAAATAGTGGGTGTAGGAGGGGGGTTAGTTGCCCTCCAATCACTTTGGTCTATTAAAAAGGGCACTAGCTATTTCAATTTTCAATGGAATGAGCTGTTTTTGAAATTTCTACGTCAACTCATTCGATACGAAGTGCTGGTCTAAACAATAATAAGAAATGCTTCATTGTGCCAACATTGTTCTTTAATTAGGCAGCACTGGAACAAATTTCTTAGTTTTATAGATTTTAATAAATTTTTGGTTAGTAAAAAAATATAGATTAAAAAATCACTTAATTAGTAATTATTAATTTGAATTAATTTCTAGGGTGGATGCTCCTCATTTCATTTTATTCATTTTTTATTTGGTTATTTTGAATTTATTGAGAGTTCTATTTTTTGTTACGATACGGGGAGTTGAAGAGCAATTTTTTATTCCAGTATTTAAAGATAGTATTATTTATTTATTGTTTAGTGTATAAATCTATGCACGTACCATACGGGGAGTTGAAGAGCAATCTTTTTATTCCATTATTTGGAGATAGTATTATCTATTTATTGTTTAGTGTATAAGCCCATGCATGTTTCCATACGGAGAGTTGAAGAGCAATCTTTTTATTCTAGCATTTGGAGATAGCATTATTTATCTATTGTTTAGTGTATAAACCCACGCGCGAGTTGTTCTCACGGTAGGTCATTAATTTGATAGTTAGAAATGGAAATATTTCTTATTGATTAATAAAGAGCTTGAACTTGAAGTAAACAACATTGACAGCGTTGCAAAGAAAACACTTGGAATCAACGACCAAGTCAGAAAAAACGTTGAATCCTTGTCCACAACTAGAAGAAGTGGCAAATGTTTTACTGACCTAAGCTCTTTGTATAAATGATAACTTTCTCTTTGTTGGGTCCTTTCAATCAATCAATCAATTTATTAATACTAAAGAAAACTATTACAAGAGTAAATCAATTAATAGGCCCAAGAAGCTATGCTTGTAATGGGCCACAGAGCACAAAAAAAAAAAAAAAAGAACACTTATAAAATATATAAAAAAAAAAAAAAAAAAAAAAAAAAAAAAAAAAAAAAAAAAAAAAAAAAAAAAAAAAAAAAAAAAAAAACACTGGAACAAGACAAGATTTTAAAAGAAGAGAAGTGACATACAAATTGGGATAGAATTAAAAGAGAGACAAAAATTATTTAACTGGAAAGACCCGACGAAATAATGCATTTGCAGAAAGAAAAAGAGGGACATCCAAAGGGATGGAGTTCCATAATAGAATTGACTGATATACAGGAGACCTCTGAGCTGCTGTAGAGGATCGTTTTGGTAAAATAAATCGTCGAGAAGAATTACGCAAAGAAGAAAAGTACCTACCTGAGCCTGTCCTTGAGAAAAACTGCTGCAGGGTCGGTGGAAGAGTACCTAGAAAAGCAGAATGCGCTAAATAAAGAGTATTTTTACCTATAATATGATCCAGCGGAGCTATTCCAGTATCATTATAAAGATCAGAGGAAGGGTAAAGCCGAGGGAGAAGAAAAGTAGCCTTCACTGCCCTATTTTGGGCTCTTTGAAGTGAGCAGAGAAGAGATTTATTAGTATTGCCCCAGACAGAGCAGCAATAAGAAAGGTAAGGATGAATAAAAGCATGATAAAGAGAAACCATAATATCAGGAGGAAGAAATGAATTAATCCGGTGCAACATTGAAGACTGGCGGAGTATTAAGGAACGGGTGTGAGTTATATGCGGTTTAAAAGAAAGAAAACAGTCAAGATACACACCAAGAAGTTTCACCATAGTAGCTTGTGGTATAATATCATTCCCAAAAGTCAGGGTGATTGGCTCCCGTACGTCTCTCATGCGGTAAGGGGTCCTAAAGTTGACAATGGCACTCTTTCGGCTGTTAAGAGCCATACCATTTGACCAGCACCAATCCTTTACTTTATCAAGAAGACCTTGAGCTATAGAAGTGGCAGATGGCAGGTCCACCGCAGCAATGAAAAAATTACTGTCATCAGCAAAAAGAACAGGGTGAATATGGGGATGAATACCATCAACAAGATCATTAATGTAGATTAGAAACAAAAGTGGTCTAAATGAAAACTCAATCTAAAGCGAAGGAGGTTGCCGAACCCGCTGTAGAAACCTTAGCTGCCGAAACCATGAAGAGGCAGGAGGCAACAGCAGTAGAAGAAGATGCCCAAAGAATAAAAGAACTGGGGATAGATGCAAAGAAAGAAGAAAATCTCCCTGAAAAATACGTCAAAGCAAAATCAAAGAGAAGTGCTAAAAGAGCTGCTGCAAAGTCAGGTACTTCCCAAAATGGGAAAAAAGTGGAAGAGAAACCAATTGCCGAAGATTGTAATAAAGAAGGATTCCGTGAAGATTTTCAAAAAGTTGGGCCTAAAAAATTGGACGCCACCCTTCCAAAGCTCTCGCGCAAGGATAAAAAGAAATTAAAAAAACAAAAGGAAAACGATCAAACCAAAAGTGCAGCATCTAAAACGGAAGGCACCGGACCTAGTACATGTGAAGATACCTTTTCCCTGTCTCTAGAACAACAATCTGCTAAAGGCCAAGGTGCACTTGAAAGTGCCGTTGATATAAAGGTTGATAATTGCTCAAATGAATTAGGTAAGATTTTGCGTGAATATTCTCAAACAAGAGACAATCCAGTCAACGAAAGTAGAAACGTCAGTCAAAGTTACTGGTTAATGATGGAAAAAATAAACAAAAATAAGACGAAAGAAGGGAACAAAGAATTCAGACAAGAATTCTTTGTCAATAGCAAGGAGTCGCAGAAAGAATCAGCGGAAATGACAATTCAATCTAACGCGAAGGAGCTTGCTGAACCTGCTGTAGAAACCCTAGCTGCCAAAACCATGAAGAGGCAGGAGGCAACTGCAGTAGAAGAAGATGCCCAAAGAATAACAGGACTTGAGATAGATGCAAAGAAAGAAGAAAATCTCCCTGAAAAATACGTCAAAGCAAAATCAAAGAAAAGTGCTAAAAGAGCTGCTGCAAAGTCAGGTACTTCCCAAAAAGGGAAACAAGTGGAAGAGAAACCAATTGCCGAGGATTGTAATAAAGAAGAATTCCGTGAAGATTTTCAAAAAGTTGGGCCTAAAAAATTGGACGCCACCCTTCCAAAGCTCTCGCGCAAGGATAAAAAGAAATTAAATAAACAAAAGGAAACCGATCAAACCAAAAGTACACCATCTAAAACGAAAGGTGCTGGACCTAGTACATGTGAAGATACCTTTTCACTGTCTCTAGAACAACAATCTGCTAAAGGCTAAGGTGCACTTGAAAGTGCCGCTAATATAAAGGTTGATAATTGCTCAAATGAATTAGGTAAGATTTTGCGTGAATATTCTCAAATAAGAGAAGATCCAGTCAACGAAAGAAGTCAATCAAACGCGAAGGAGCTTTCTGAACCTGCTGTAGAAATCCTAGCTGCCAAAACCATGAAGAGGCAGGAGGCAACTGCAGTATAAGAAGATGCCCAAAAAATAACAGGACTTGAGATAGATGCAAAGAAAGAAGAAAATCTCCCGTAAAATACGTAAAAGCTAAACCAACAAAAATTGCCAAAAGAGCTGCTGCAAAATCAGGTACTTTTAAAAAAGGGAAACAAGTGGAAGAGACACCAATTGCCGAAGATTGTAATGACGAAGGACTCGGTGAAGATTGTCAAAAAATTGGGCCTAAGAAATTGGACGCCAACCTACCAAAGCTCTCGTGCAAGGATAAAAGGAAATCAAAAAACAAAAGGAAAATGATCCAAACAAAAGTGCAGCATCTAAAATAGAAGGTACCGGCCCTAGTGCTTGTGAAGAGACCTTTTCACTGTCTCTAAGACAACATTCTGCTAAAAACCAAGGGCACTTGAAAATGCCGTTGATATCAAGGTTGAGAATTGTTCAAATAAAGCAGGTGAGATTTTGTGTAAATGTTCTTGCAAAAGAGAAGATCCTCTCAGCAAAAATTGAAATGTCAGTCAAAGCTGCTGGTTAATGGTGGAAAAAGTTGGTAAAAATAAGACGAAAGAAGGGAAAGAAGAGATAAGACAAGAATTTCTTGTCAATAACAATGAGTCGCAGAAAAAATCAGAGGAAATGACAAGTTAATCTAACACGACCGAGGTTGCTGAACCTGCTCTAGAAACCCTAGCTGCCAAAAGTACGAAGAGGCAGGAGGCAACTGCAGCAGAAGAACATGCCTAAGGAAAAACAGGATTGGGATAGATGCAAAAAAAGAAGAAAATATTCCTGAAAAATACGTCAAAGCAAAATCAAAGGAAAGTGCTAAAAGAGCTGCTGCAAAGTCAGGTTCTTCTAAAAAAGGGAAACAAGAGGAAGATATAAGGAGAATTCAGTGAAGATTTTCAAAAAGTTGGGTCTAAGAGACCGGACACCAACCTACCAAAACTCTCGCGCAAGGATAAAAAGAATTTGAAAAAAAAGGGAAAACAATCAAAACAAAGTGCAGCATCTAAAATGGAAGGTGCAGGCCCTAGTGCACGTGAAGAGACCTTTTCACTAACTCTAGAACAACATTCCGCTAAAGGCCAAAATACACTTGAAAATGCCGTTGATATAAAGGTTGAGAATTGCTGAAATTAAGCAGGTGAGATTTTGTTTGAATAGTCTCACACAAGATAAGATCCAGTCAACGGAAGTAGAAATGTCAGTCAAACCTACTGGTAAATGATGGAAAAGTTGGCAAAAATAAGACGAAAGAAGAGAACGAAGAAATCAGACAATAATTTCTTGTCAATAACAAGGAGTTCACAGAAAGAATCAGAGAAAATGACAAGTCAATCTAACGCAAAAAAGGGTACTGAACCTGCTATTGAAACCCAAGCTGCCAAAAGCATGAAGAGGCAGGAGGCAACTGCAGTAAAATAAGATGTCCACAGAGTAACAGGACTAAGGATAGATGCAAAGAAGGAAGAAAATCCCCCTGAAAAATATATTAAAGCAAAATGAAAGAAAAGTGCTAAAAGAGCTGCTGCTTAGTTAGGTACTTCTAAAAAAGAGAAACAAGTTGAAGAGACACCAATTACCGAAGATTGTAATAAGGAAGGGTTTGATGAAGATTTTCAAAAAGTTAGGCCTAGGAAATTGGTTCTAGAATGTGGCGAGAGAGCTCATTCTAGAGAAAATTTCAAAGTTCTAGTTCACTTCTTAAGTGGAAACTTGGAGGAACCTGTGCCCCCTTCTACGCTCGTTATTTTCCCAAAGTCAACGAATAAAGATTTTGAGATAGCAGCTTTGTTTAGCATAGTCGAAAAACATACAACCATGTTTTTAGAATGACTTACTTCCCCACAGTCTCTGAGGGGGCTCCAAGTTGCAAACTTTGAATAGTGTTTATATACATTAATGGTTATTTGGAAGTGTACGGACATTTTCCAAGGGATTTTTTTCGTTTGAGGGGGGGGGGTTGAGGAGAGGGAGCTACGTAGTAGGATCTTTCTTTGAAGGAATTTGTCATGGGGAAAGAAAAATTCCATGAAGGGGGCGAAGAACTTTCAAAAATTATTTAAAAAATCAATAAAAAATAAACATGAAATAGTTTTTCAACTGAAAGTAAGGAGCTTCATTAAAAGTTAAAAAGAACAGAAATTATTACACATATGACGATTTCATCTCCTTCTAGATATCTCGCTCTTTATGCTGAAGTACTTTTAGTAATTTCAGCTATTTCTGACGAACGGGAGACGAGCCTTGCTAACGACTGGCCCGGCTCAATGGTAACCAAAACTCTAAAAAGCAGAGTTTTGATACTAGTCGTTACAACTAAAAAATTATATTTTTATGCTGATTTTAGATATCATCAAGTTTAGTCTTACGTATCAAAAGTTAAGAGCCTGAGAAAAGTTGCCTTATTTTAGAAAATAGGGGGGAACATCTCCTAAAAATAATAGAATCATAAAAAAATCGCACCTTCAGATTCAACGCATCAAAAAACCCTACTCTAGAAGTTTCAAGTTCTCATTTACAAAAATATGGAATTTTGTGGTTTTTGCTAGAAGACAAATCACGGATGCGTGTTTTTTTTTAGGACCCAATGGTCCTAGAACGTCGCGAGAGCGTGGAGGAAGAAGGTTATAACAGAGTGGAGACTCCAAACCATCCCACAGTACTGGAACAGCTCCAGCATAACCTCGTCAGGGTAAATGCTTCAGCTCAAAAATAAATATCTCAGATAAAACAAATCGTTATTCAAGAACAACATTACGCAAACATAGCCTATAATTAATTAACACTTTATAAAGATTCGAATCTCCTGACCATTGTTGCGACTTTTGTTTTTGCAAGGGGTTTGAATTAATTTATAGTACATTACTGACAGGATATGATTGTGCTTTTCTGTTCATTGCACCAGGAAAGGTTTCTTACCAGGCTATTTAATAACCTGGAATAATTAAAATTTCCAGCTTCACCTCCTCGGTAACATTGGCATTAGTATGGTGAAGTTTTACAAGTTAGGCTACTTAGCTGTTAATTCTAATACCAGTAGAGCAGAAGGTCGATTCCACTAGCAGTAATAATAATGCAACCATTTTTGCCATTTAACTTTCTAGTGTGTTTCTGTGGCTCCTCTGCATTATGTGGTACCAATTCAGATATTCATTCTACGAGTTTAAATAATGTAAGAGCGAGACTGCTGAATAATTTTCTGTTAGGCGTACTTCAACCTTCGATGCACTGACTTCCCATAATCATGTTTGAGTTTAATTGTTCGGGACTTCTTTTGGCTCGAATGTAGTAGCTCATTGTAAGCCCCTTAACTAGTAGACGTCCTGTTAACTAAATGTTATTCAGGGTATTTTTTTATTGATCGCAGTTAACCGAGTGTAACGAATTCTGTATTTAGTTATTCAAGCGAAGTGAAGTCTTGAAGTTGAGTGACGTTATAGAAATCAAAAAGAATTCCCTAAATGTTGTTCCTAGTTGCTCCTATAAAAGTGAAGAAGCCTAAAGAGAAATTAAAAATACACCTCTAGTGTTTTTGCATTGTACGTGAAGCAAAAAAGCAGATTTTCTTCCACTATAAGAAAGTATCGTTTCTACCATATAAAAGCATTCGTAAAGGGTAGTAGTTGTTTAATTCAGTGATGCTAGTCATAAACTCGATCATCAAACATATTTCCCGAAATGCACTTTTGGTTGCTCGTGTGAAATTGAAGAGGCCTCATAAACAGTTACAAATTCAATTAAGCCAACCCAAAAATTGGTTTTCATAATAGAAAATTCTTTGTTTTTACCATATGAAAAGCATTTGCGAAGTCTAGTTTTTTAGTCGGGTGAGGCTAGTGTAATGTCGATTGAGCAAAGAATTTCCTTAAATCTAATGACATGAAATACATTCTATAAAATCGAAGGATTCTCATAAAAAATAAATACAATTAGTACTGGTTTTGCATTTCTCGAAGCTTCTGATCCTGCATTTATTCCATGTTGCATCCAACTCGGAAGTTTGACATCAGTTGTCGGCCTCTCTTCAGCCTGAAAGTTTAATCGTTCGTTTTCCAAGCAGAAATGCAATTTCAGGGAAAGTTCTACTCTACCCCCTATGAATAAAACAATTCTATTAGAAAAAAGTTTCCTTTTGAAAAAGTTAACAGGTTTTTTTTCACAATAGCAGTCTCCAAAGAAAATTTTAGGTACTTGCTGCATTTGAACAAAAACAGTGTGGTGAACGGGGTCCACAGGTCTCATTTGCATGTGAACCAATTATCACTATTTGTGACCAGTGCGCTTGTGTGCTATCAATGTGTATCCGAATGTATTGCAGGTAGTATAAACTGTACCACAAACGTAGAATTCGAACCAAAAGGATCGTATAATTTTTGCTTTTACTCGACAAAGAGTAATATCAATCGGTTTTCAGTGTGGGTTTGACTATAGGAGTAAAATACAAAATTGTCTTTCAATAACTGAACGTCAGTGGAAAAGGCCTAAGATTAGATGAAAGTGATGCCATTTCAGGATGCTTCTAGTTCGAACTTGGCACTTCTGGTACAGCTTCTAATACCCACCGTACATGCACATGCGCACCTAACACTATACATGCGGATTGATCCAAAATAGTGATACTTGACTGCAAGGTCCTGTTGGGGGGGGTGGGGGATGGGATAGGTATTTTGAGCCCCCACACCTGAAATGTTTGTCCGACTTGTAAAAACGGAACAAAAATGCATATAAACAAATTTTTGGTGCATTAAAAAAAATTGTAGCCCCCCCCCCCTCCTGAAGAAAAATACTGGATACGGATCTAATTGAGAGATATATTTTTAAAAGGATCGTGATAATTATGGACAACGTTCGTCACCCTGAAAAAAAAAATCTGGAATGATGTTTTCATTTCGCGGTCATTTATATGCTTAAATTAAATGAAAAAAAAAAACAATGTCTTTTTAACTGAAAGTAAGAAGCGACATTAAAACTTAAAACGAACAGAAATTACTCCGTATATGAAAGGGGCAACTCCCTCCTCAACGCCCCGCTCTTAGCGCTAAAGTTTGACCCTTTCTATCAAATTTACTTTTTGAAACAGTTTTCAAGCTCATAACATTTAATATGTAAGACTAAATTTGATGAAACTTATATATTTTATATCAGCATAAGAATCCGATTCTTTTGATGTATCTATTAGTATCAAAATCCCATTTTTTAAAGTTTCGTTTACTATTGAGCCGGATTGCTCCCTACTACAGATCGTTACCACAAACTGTTTGATCAGTGCCGGATAATATTAACTAATTGAATAACAACCATCCCAAAAATTGCTGTTCTTAATTGAGGGGTAAAATAGGGGTTGAGCCGACGGTGCCAGAAAAGTTTTTCTCTATATCAATAGTAATTCCAAAATCTCAACTGCAAAATCATTTGGGGTAACTAACTGTAAGTAAAGAGCAACTCGTTCTAACAATAAAAGCAACTGTAAAAAGGAATTTTTATAATAGTTAATTGGTTTTTTCTTTGTATTCAAACATGTAAATTTTAAAGTTGCCTACAAGCAATTATGAACCTGAGAAAAATTACACCATTCTAAATATACAAAGTTCATTAATTTCAAGCTTGCGCATCAAAACCTCAGGCTGAAAACATTTGTAAAAGTTTTGTGAAAGAAGTGAAAAAACCCTTGACAGGGGGGGGGGGGGGTAAAATTATACGACTAAATTTAAAAATGTGACTGTGAATGAAGCTACTATATACAAAAATATGAAATTGGAGTTTTTCCGGGATGAATTGTGACACGTGGGTTCTTTTTTCTTTTTATAAGGGGCTATTGTATCGAAATTGTGATCCTAGATTATCGAAAGAGGGCTCATTGGAAAAAAAATCTGAAGTTATCTCTATCTCTCTTTTTTTCTCTATATCTCTGTTTTTCAGTAACACAAAAATCAAGATTCAGCAGTTTTATGCCGATTTCTCGTGTTTTTTTTTGCGAACCAACTCTTTTAGCCTGAGCATGGCCAAAATGATAAAAAAAAAACATTATGAGATTTCCTATCGGCTTGGAGCTATTGAAAAAAAATTTTACCTTCCAGTTTCAGGGGCCATGCTGGCGCACGGTATAACAATGCAATTGCAAACCAATTTGAAATTATTGAAATTACCTTTGAAATTACCTGAATTATTGAACTTACCTGAAATTAATTATTAATATTGAAATTATTGGAATTAATAATTTCATTAATGAAATTATTGAAATTATTGAAATAGATTGAAATTACCAACTGGCTCTATTTACTGCACCAAAAATGGCTACTAGTGGAACCAAAAATGCTGATTAGGCCAGGTATGAAACAAAACTGATGCATGATAAATAACAGTAAAACAAAATATGAACGTATGTGTTTTATGATAAAAGGATTTCCAAATTATTCGTAAATTGCCTATTATTTCTGCAAATCTTGTAATTACTGTAAATTTCGGTTTTGAAAACAAAACAATCCTAATTCTACAGAGGGTTTTTTTTACCTAGAGATGAGGTAAACCATCCGAATACCCTCTTCCACCAAGTCTACCATAACAGACCTTATTTAAGATACTAATCGGAAACCCTCGTAAGGTTGTAGGTGGCCGGTAACAGGGGTTTGAATTTTTCTTGTACCTAGAAAACAAAGTTCCCCCTTGAAAAATCTTCAAGACCTATTATAAAGCTGTTTCACAAAAGCCCATGAAACTTGCCCTCCCTAGCTTGGTGATTGCCTCTTTCCCATGATAAGATGTGATAAGTCCTGACTTAATGCCAAAAGTCCTAGCTGCGGACTGATTCGGCAAATAAAAATTTTCTGAATATTTTCATCCTTGTAAACCCCGTTCTGTTCAAATGAATGGAAATTTGATTGACGAATCCGGTTTGATTCATCAATTAAAAGTAACGTTCTTTAAATCAAATATATTGCCTCAAAAATTACCAATGGGGGTTTCCAACGTTTTATTTCAATAAGAATTTGCTTCACTTGTTTTTCAGTTCTTTAAACGTTATTTAGTTGGTCAGTCAAAGGGGTGGGGTCCCAGCTCCTGTTCACACCCAAGATTAGTCCAAGAATCAACCAGGAAAAAATGTTCAAGAACGGGTAATTTCATTCAAGCTAAATTCTATTTAGCTTCAATATAATTGAAGCTTTCCTAAAAGTAATAGGAGCTTTCCACAGGTAAATTTCTTTTTTCGTATTTAATTACTGGAAATGATTCCAAGTAGGACCTTGTCCCAGTGGGGCCCATAATAGAAACTGGGAAACCCTCCCCTGGGGGTCATAATTTCAGGTGGAGGAGGAAGAAGGCCCCTTAAATGTACACTCAGCAGGGCCAACTGCCCTGTTCACGCGTCAGATGAGTTACAAACCTTCTCCCAGTAATGGGTTAAATTGCATGGTGAAGCAGAACACCATCGTGGGAGGATCCTCTATAGGAGGACAACTGCGGCAGGGCGTAAGATCCAGATTTATGGACAATGGCCTCTGTAAAGGGCTGCCTCGACCCTTTCGGGGTACCTGCAAGACTGGGAAACTTGCGGTCAATTTTTCCCACTTGAGGAGTGGCGCCCCTCGAGGAAATTATAGCCTAGTAAACAACACAGCACTCGTACGGGATTCTGATTATTGGATAATTTTCTGGGCTTGGTTTGTTTTGATGGGCGTTTTCGGGCTGAAAAACCTCTTCCTAACTAATTTATCTACTATGGGCTGCCTCCCCGTAGTAGCATAATATTTGTAGGCATGAATATATAATGAGTCGGAGGTAATAGGCTTGGGACTGTCTGTGCAGGATTTCGACTCTTGTTGATAGAAGAGCATCGCCAAGTGCTGAAAACCATGTTGTGACCAAGATGGGCCCAGGATTGCACAAAGCCTCCAACTTACTGGAGGTCCCAGGGACTTCTTGCTGTCCGGTTCTAAGCCGGCTTAAGCGCTTCGGTGTAGACTTGAGAAGATATGTTGGTCCCCATCCTGCACTGGTATCCGGGATCACTGCTTTTCTTGAGGCCAAAATAATTTCAAAGATTTAAAGAACATGAAAATTGGAACTTGGAATGTTACGACGTTAAAAAATGACTATCGCATCGACATTTTGACTGACAAATTCAGACGGTTTGAACTGGATTTATTAGGAGTTTCAGAAACTCATATCCCAGGGGTAGGAAGCATGAAATTAGGTGACATAGGATTTGTTTACTCAGGAAGGAAGGATGGGGTACATAGACAGGGAGTAGGGCTCATGATGAATAAGGAAGCTGCTAAGTCTTGTTTAGGCTGGGAAGGTATTAATAATAGAATACTAATTGCTCATTTTATGACTAAAAAGTTTAGGGTATCAGTTATAGTATTATATGCCCCCATTGAACCAACTAATGGAGATACTAGTGACTCAGATGAATTTTACTTACAGTTACAGGAGCAAATAGACAGGGTACCAGGTAGAAATATGGTGTTTTTGCTAGGAGATTTTAATGCCCAGGTTGGTAGAAATAGGGATAGATGGTATCCTAGCCTATGTAATTTTGGTGTAGGAAAAGAAAACAGTAATGGCTATAGGCTTTTGCAATTTTGTAGGTATAACAACCTAGTTATAACCAATACGGTGTTTGGTCACAAAATGGCCCGTAAGTTGACATGGTATTCACGTGATGGTAAAACAGCAAACCTTATTGATTATGTTATTGTAAACAGAAGACTAGCAGGATCAATACAAGATACTAGGGTGTATAGGAGTGCTGTTATTGATGTTAAAAGTAAAGATCACCATCTAGTAGTGTCTAAGGTTAATTTAAAGCTGAAATTTCGGAAGAGTAACTCCCTCCCGAAAAGTTATGATGTTGGTAGACTTCAGGATGAAAATTTGAGAAAAAAATTCCAGGAACAGTTGATTACTAAACTTGAGGGTTTAAAATTTGACAATGTGGAAGATGGATGGAATAATTTCAGAAAAACAATTTGTGAAGTTGCTGATGGTGTCCTAGGGAAGAGTGCTAAGACAGCAACTAGGAATATTAGTGAAAAAGCTTTAGGTTTCATAGAGAGTAGAATGGGTTTGTATAAGAATTATCTGAGCGATAGGTCGTATGAAAACAAAAGGAATGTAAAGAAAGTGGAGAAAGCATTAAAATAGAACTAAGGAGATGTGAAATGGAGGCGATGGATAAAATTTTTGAGGATCCGGAAGATGCGGCTAGACGGCATAATAGTAAAATATTATACTGGCATGTTAATAAATTGAAAGGGAGTAGCCGATCCGGACTAGTCCCAGTTAAAGATAGAAATGGGGCCACAATTAGTGATAAGGAAAAAGTTAAAGAAAGATGGGTGGAACATTTTGAGAATGTGCTAAACCAAGATACAGTTGCAGGAAAAGATATAGATGAAAATGAAAAAGTTTGTGATACCTTGGATGTGAAGGAAGATTTGTTTAGTGAGGAAGAATTAGCGACAGTACTAGAAGGATTAAAAAATAATAAGGCCCCAGGTGCTGATAGTATGATTCATGAGTTCCTTAAATATGGTGGCACTGAGGTTAGGAATAAGCTCTTGAAGATTATGAACATGATTTTTGAAAAAGGGGAAGTACCCAATGATTTTAGGAAAACCTTAATTAAACTACTGTATAAGAAAGGTGACAAGAGTGAATGTCGGAATTATCGAGGCATTAGTCTGGTCTCTGTAGGTAGCAAATTACTGAGTAATATGATACTTTTTAGACTGAGACATGCTGTAGACAAAGTTTTAAGGGAAGAACAATGTGGTTTTAGAAAAGGTAGAAGATGTGTCGACCATGTTTTCACTCTTAGGTTAATAATTGAGAAGTCCCTTCGTTGTCAAACACCTTTGGTCCTTAGTTTTATCGATTATGAGCAAGCTTTCGATTCTGTTGATAGAATAGCGTTAACAAAGGTCTTATCGTTACATGGTATACCAGAAAAATACATTAAAGTGGTTAGTGCTATGTACGAGAATAATACTGCTGTGGTTAAGGTTGGAAATGAGGTTAGTAGCTGGTTTTGTATTAAATAAAGAGTTAATCAGGGTTGTGTTCTATCACCTTTTATATGGATCGTTTTGATGGACTTTGTCTTAACGAGCACAGGAAAGACATTGGTAGACCATGGAATCAAATGGGGAGGAAAAACTTCCCTGGACTTAGATTATGCTGATGATTTAAGCACATTAGATGAAAGTGTGAGCAAAATGAATGAATTTTTAGAGGTTTTACGAGTTCAAGGTGCTAAAATAGGCTTGAAAATTAATGTTAAGAAGACTAAGTCACTAAGGTTAGGAATAAGTGAAGATGAACAGGTGACCTTAGGTAAGGAAAAGATTGATCAGGTTGGGAGCTTCAGTTACCTTGGTAGTATTATTAGTAAAGATGGTGGGAGCAGTGAAGATGTTAAAAGTAGAATAGCTAAGGCTCAGGGTGTTTTTTCATAGTTAAAAAAAGTTTGGAAGAATAGAAAGATAAGCCTACAAACCAAGATTAGAATATTGGAAGCTACAGTGATGACAGTGGTCAAATATGGCTCTGAAGCATGGACACTCCGAAAAGCAGATGAAAATTTACTAGATGTTTTCCAGAGAAATTGCCTACGGATTGTTCTGGGTACCCGGCTGACTGACCGCATTTCAAACAGTAGGTTGTACGAAAAGTGTGGTTCAATCCCGCTTTCTGGGGCTATAATGAAAGAAAGGTTGAGATGGCTAGGCCACGTTCTACGAATGAAGGATGACAGATTACCGAAGATTGTCCTTTTTGGCCAACCGTCTGGGGCTACACGGAAAGCAGGTCGTCCTTGTCTGGGTTGGGAGGATGTCATAAATAAGGATTTAAAGGAAATGGGAACTTCCTGGGAGGGTGTAAAGAGGGAGGCTTTAAATAGATTAGGTTGGAGGAGGAGCGTGCGTAGCTGTGTTGGCCTCAGGCGGCTTGGTGCTGCAGTGAGTTATTAGTAGTAGTAGTAGTAGTAGTAATCACTGACTGCACCAATTCACCCCTGTACGAAGAGGAAATGGTAGTTTAGCAAATATTACAACATTTTTCGCACTCATCAAATTGTCTTTTGTTGGAATAAATTTTAAAAAAATCAATGAGAAGTGAGTATATTGAGATTCACTGTTTTAGTTTCTTTTAGTTGAAGCGGGCAATAAACGATTTATCTTATAGATATATGACAAAAACTCATCTATTCTATTCTTAATGATGAGAACTTCAATCAAGGAAATCCCCAGATACTTCACAAAACAATTTTTCGGAATTTAATTAAAGCTCTCACGATTACTTGCATTTCTTTTGTTTCTTCACACTGCTACCCAAAAAGTAACCTGTCTGTATGAACATAGGCCTAGCAAATTAGCTGGAGGCAGGGGTGCTAATTGGGGGAGAGACCATTACCTCCTTCTTTTGAAAATGGTCTCTTTTGGTATTTTCATCGAAAGGGGAAACAAAAAACAAAAACTCCCCTCGTTAGATTTTGAAAAATATTTTTTGAGCCGTGTCTTCATTTTTTTGTAAAAAAAAATTATTGTCACATCCCCTAAATTTCCATGTATTGGCGCCACTGGTGGGGGCGTATATGGAAGAGATAGTCGTAAAAACTTCGGAGAGGAAATCTTTTGAAAAAAAACTGGAAGTTCTTGTGCCATTTTCAAGATTCAAAGGCGATTAGAAGACAACCAACTCCCCTCTTACCCCCTCCCTCTTTTTAGCCACCATCCCCCCAAGCAAACCCGATTAAAACTTTGAAATAGCCATTTATTTTAAATAGTCAATGGTAAATAATTATCCCCCCTGGGACGAGTTGACCCAATACAGACGTTGTGGCAAGGGTTGTAAATTATGCAAGTTGCTTAGTGTATACTCATAAGATTTGGGAAAAGGGGGTTTGTTTGATCGTGGCTCTCCAAAAAAAGCTTAGGATACTATGGTGAAGCTTTGAGCAGATGTTAAGGTGGACGCCAAACAAAATCAAAACCCACTGTGTGCAATCCCAAAGACGTTAAAAAAATTAAAATAAATAAAAATGTACAAATAGATTTTACACAATATTTTACACTATACGTTCTGACTATATTTTGGAATCTAGGTACAATATTCTAAAACTTCTTTTTTCATTATTTTTGTCCCGTCATACTTAGTTTTGGCTTCTCACTTTTGTATGTGGGGAGGGTTTTCCAAAAGAATAATTTTCCAGGGGATTTTTCTGGGGACTAACAACGTTTCTTTTAATGATTCTTAGATTAATCAAACGAAAAAGAGAGAAAATTTCCAGGATAAAAGGACTGGAAGTGATGGGTGTGCCCCACTCTCCAGTGCCCGTTCCCACGTTGATCTGGATAAGCTCCCTAGAAAAATCTAACAAGTTCGGCCCATGTACCTACTTTCTTAGTAGTTTACTTGTACCTCCCCAGTCTTGTAGTTTTTTTTTCACCTCCCCGTTAAAAAGTTATATACATATATAATTAGCTTTCGTTTTTTAATTAATACATGTTTTGATTTTGGCTCACCGTACATGAATATTTAAAACGAAATTTGCATATTAATATTTATCTTTTTGCTAAATGGCTTTCTCATAGTTTTAATCGGACGATTTTGAAGGCAAGGGGTCGGGGGAGGAAACCTAGTTGCCCTCCGATTTTTGGTTCCTTAAAAATACAAATAGAACTTTTTGTTTTTTTTTACGAACGTTTTTATTAGTAATAAATATACGTAACATACGAATTAACTAATGTAACGAACTTCTATATTTATATATTTTTATTACTTATATGAGGGCGTTCCCCCCCCCCCCCCCGTCAATATATTGCTCTTTACATTAAAACTTTAATTCTATCCGAATTCTCTAAATATGACCCTTGAATCACAAAGGCGGTAGAATAAATAGTTGAAATCATTAAAAATACTTTGGCGTAAAGAGCAAGGCATTGTAGTGGTGACGAAACCCCTTATATGCATAATATTTTTTGTTCGTTTCAATTTTTAATGCTGACCCTTACTTCAAGCTGAAATTTTTTTTATTTATTTTTTTTTCTCTTTTTTTTTAAATAATACTAGAAAATCCTGCGCCCCCTTCATGGAAATTCTCTTCGCTCATGATAAATTTCTCCATTAAAAGATCTTCCAATGTAACCCCCCACCCCAACCCACCCCAACCCCAACTCGAAAAGTTTCCCCTAAAAACGTCTGTACACTTCCCGATAGCCATTTCTATATGTAAACAATGGTGAAAGTTTATAACTTTCAGCCCCTCCCCTGGGGACTCTGGGAGATCAAGTCATCCCCAAAGACATAATTACTAGGTTTTCAACTACGCTGAACAGAATGGCTATCTCAGATCTCAGAATGGCTATTCGATCCGGTGACTTTGTGAAAAAATGGGTGAGGGAGGGGGCCTAGGTGCCCTCCAATATTTTGGTCACATAGAAATGGCACTAAAACTTTTAATTTCCGTTAGAATGAGCCCTTTCGCGACATCCTAGAGCCACTGGGTCGATCGATCACCCCTGGGGGAAAAAACAAAAACAAATAAACACCCATACGTGATCTGTCTTCTGGCAAAAAATACGAAATTCCACATTTTTGTAGATAGGAGATTGAAATTTCTGCAGTGGGATTGTCGGATGCGTTGAATCTAATGGTGGGATTTTCTTTAAGATTCTATGATTTTTAGGGGATGTTTCCCCCTATTTTCTAAAATAAGGCAATTTTTTTCAGGCTCTTAACTTTTGATGGGTAAGAATAAACTTGATGAAACTTACACATTTAAATTTCAGCATTAAAATTTCATTCTTTTGATGTAACTATTGGTATTAAAATTCCATTTTTTAGATTTTTGGTTGCTTTTGAGCCAGGTCACTCCATACTATTGTGCCGTTTGTTATCACGAACTGTTTGACAACTATGGCAGCTAATGTGGAAAGACTTGAGGATGACTTCTTCAAAGATAAACTTATTTCCTCGGACAAGGTTTTTGGAGTTTGTATGGACGAAGCCCCTATCTTGCTGAAAAGAAAATCTGTTTTTGCTGCTCTAGTGAAAGCCAATGCACTACACACTATTTTACCCATTGCGTTCTGCACAGGCATGCGTTGGCAGCAAAATCTTGCCTCAAAAACTAGAAAAGAGTATTAAGAATTGTAGTGGAGTGCGCAAACTATATGGGAAAAAATGCACTGAACCACCGCATCTTCAGAGAGTCATGTAAGGAAATGGCTTATGTTTCTGTGTAAAAATTTGTATGCTTTGCACTTATATATATATATATATATATATATATATATATATATATATATATATATATATATATATATATATATATATATACATATGTTTTAAATTTTTGAAAATTGGGTTCTTATGTCTTATAGCCACCACTAAAGAAGTGAAGTTATTTTAATTCTAATGGAACAATTCTTTCTTCATAATGTGCAGAATAATTGTAGCTAACATATTTTGCATGCAGACCCACTATACTTTCAACCCCCCCCCCTTATGTGCAAATAGTCCAAAATTTATATTGTCAATGCATTTTCTTTAACCTGTTTTTTCAGTTTTAGTTTCGTCACAATTGATTCAGTTTACAAGTAAACGAGTTGAAACAAATGAGACGCATTAAAAGAATAGATAGAAAATATATAATTTGAGCTATATATTTGCATATGAAGGGGGAGAGGGTAAAATATAGCGGATCTGGATGCAAAAAGTGCTAGCTAAGATTATTCTGCATATTATGAAGTAAGACTTGTTCCATTAAGATTGATCTAACTTCACTTCTTGGATGTGATGGCTAAAAAAATAAGTACCTTATCTACAATTATCATAATTAGGAGAGGTTTGAAGAGCACGAATATGAAAATGGGTGGGGGTTAGTACCTCCGACATAGTCAAGAACCACCGATAAAGAATTTCGCAATTTTCCCTGTTTATCTCATTCGTATGGTAACAGAATCCACTCAACCATTTACAAATTGATGAATAGCTTCAGTTTAATCAGAGTGGCGAGTGTGGTGCACCATTCTCTTTCGTCCAACACGTTAGTATTGCCCTTAGGCCCCATTAAAATAAAAAAATGGCGCCAGCGCCACCAGTTTTAGAACTAGGCCAAAGTATGTCCCGAGAAGGTATTTTGAAATACCCACCTCCACTACTTCTCCCTCTAGAGGGCCCTGACCTTTGATGACCTTTAAAAATATGTGTGTTATAAAAGTGAAACCTTGCAAAATAAATCTTCTACTTGAACGAAGTACAACAAAATTGTTTTCAGCTTCATAACTTTGCTCAATCCCAATTTATGAGGTTTTAAAGGTATGCAAATACATTTCCTAAATTCTGAAAAGAAAACATTGATATGGCTCAAAATTCTATTCAAATAACAGCAATTGGATTTTCTGAACTAAAGGCAGAGAAAAGGCAACTGGTAGCTGAAAATTAAGGTAAAATGTTGTTTTGTCAAAATTTCAATAGGTATAGACCTGTCATGGAGTCAAATTTCAGGGCTCTCTAGAGGGATAAGAAGTGGAGGTGGGTACTTTAAAATACCTTCCCAGGATATACTTTAGTCTGTAGACCCATCCCTGAAAGTTTCATTTTCCTAACCTAACTTCTTTCTGAGATAGCAAGAAGTAACTCAACTAGAATTTTACCTTTTATCTGTCTGGTAAAAAACATCCTTCAAATTTTAGATATGCTCTAATTCTACAGGAGCAAAAAAACAATGCTTTTTCTGAGATAGCGAGAAGTCACTCAACTAGAATTAAACCCAAGTCTTAACTTCAGACTACCACTATAGGTTTTGGCTTTCTTTTTTTTTAAATAAAATCAACATATGATAATTTGGATGCACTGTCAGAAATGTGAATATGGTACTTGAAGAGGGAATGAAAAAAGGAACCTAATGGTACTACTATTATTATGTCAAGAAGTTTTCCTTTGAGGAGGCCTTTATCTAGAATACTAGCCGCCAAATAAAAGATTGTTCAGCCTGACAGGATATTAATTACAAATCAATTCTACAAAGAAGGATCTTGCGATATGCTCTTCTAATTACCACAAATTATTAACGCTACATTTCCCAACTTTGTATCTCCAATTATCGCCTCTAACCTTTTTTTTCTGTTTCTTCAAACTTTCCTCTAGATCCTGTGAGTTTTGACATTATTGTTGAGTAGCTAGCTCCAGCTTGGAAAACTATTAAACTGATTAACTTGCGCAAATTTATTGCAGTATTCAACGTACTCATTCAATTTGTCAATAAGAGCAGATAGCATAGGTTGTATCTAGGGTGGGAAAATTTAATTTTTCCTTTAGCGGTGACAGGGAGGGTACTGGCTGTTGATTATGGTATGCTGCAAAGACACTTAAAATAAATTTATTTTATTTTTACATCTTTTTAGGAGCTTGGGTGTCTAAGGGGGGATAAGGCTGCTGTTTCTGGGCGTGAGGTCAGAAACTATAGTGAATTTAATGGCAAACATCTTATTCAAGTTTGATCCATTCTTGGGGGTTTTTCCCTCCTTTCACAAAACTTTCAAATTTTGTACTTAGTTATGGCTTCAGCAGTAGCTTCAATCTAGTAAAGGACGAATAATGGCTCATAGTAGCCAAAAATTAGATTATCCTACTATTCAAGTAGGATTATCCTACTATTCAGTTACAAATTCAATTAAGCCAACCCAAAAATTGGTTTTCATAATAGAAAATTCTTTGTTTTTACCATATGAAAAGCATTTGCGAAGTCTAGTTTTTCAGTCGGGTGAGGCTAGTGTAATTTCGATTGAGCAAAGAATTTCCTTAAATCTAATGACATGAAATACATTCTATAAAATCGAAGGATTTTCATAAAAAATAAATACAATTAGATTTATTTACAATAAAACAGTTGTCACCAAAGAAAAAGTAGTAGCTACAGTTTTAAGTTATAATTCTTAAAACTATTTATCTTATGATTTTCCAAAATCATCTAATCCTGCTTGCATGTTAATAGCTGTACCTGGTTTTGCATTTCTCGAAGCTTCTGATCCTGCATTTATTCCATGTTGCATCCAACTCGGAAGTTTGACATCAGTTGTCGGCCTCTCTTCAGCCTGAAAGTTTAATCGTTCATTTTCCAAGCAGAAATGCAATTTCAGGGAAAGTTCTACTCTGCCCCTTATGAATAAAACAATTCTATCAGAAAAAAGTTTCCTTTTGAAAAAGTTAACAGGTTTTTTTTCACAATAGCAGTCTCCAAAGAAAATTTTAGGTACTTGCTGCATTTGAACAAAAACAGTGTGGTGAACGGGGTCCACAGGTCTCATTTGCATGTGACCCAATTATCACTATTTGTGACCAGTGCGCTTTTGTGCTATCAATGTGTATCCGAATGTATTGCAGGTAATATAAACTGTACCACAAACGTAGAATTCGAACCAAAAGGATCGTAAAATTTTTGCTTTTACTCGACAAAGATTGATATCAATCGGTTGTCAGTGTGGGTTTGACTATAGGAGTAAAATACAGCATTGTCTTTCAATAACTGAACGTCAGTGGAAAAAGCCTAAGATTAGATGAAAGTGATGCCATTTCAGGATGCTTCTAGTTTGAACTTGGCACTTCTGGTACAGCTTCTAATACCCACCGTACATGCACATACGCACCTAACACTATACAAGTGGATTGATCCAAAATAGTGATACTTGACTGCAAGGTCCTGTTGGGGGTGGGG
This sequence comes from Artemia franciscana, assembly GCF_032884065.1. Taxonomy (NCBI): domain Eukaryota; kingdom Metazoa; phylum Arthropoda; class Branchiopoda; order Anostraca; family Artemiidae; genus Artemia; species Artemia franciscana. The sequence goes on along the minus strand of NC_088872.1, from coordinate 18,488,381 downwards.
GTGGGGGGTTGGGATAGGGATTTTGAGCCCCCCACACCTGAAATGTTTGTCCGACTTGTAAAAACGGAACAAAAATGCATATAAACAAATTTTTGGTGCATTAAAAAAAATTGTAATCCTCCCCCCCTGAAGAAAAATACTGGATACGGATCTAATTGAGAGATGTATATTTAAAAGGATCGTGATAATTATGGACGACGTTCGTCACCCTGAAAAAAAATCTGGAATGATGTTTTCATTTCGCGGTCATTTATATGCTTAAATTAAATGAAAAAAAACAATGTCTTTTTAACTGAAAGTAAGAAGCGACGTTAAAACTTAAAACGAACAGAAATTACTCCGTATATTAAAGGGGCAGTTCCCTCCTCAACGCCCCGCTCTTTGCACTAAAGTTTGACCCTTTCTCTCAAATTTACTTTTTAAAACAGTCCTCAGGCTCGTAACTTTTGATAAGTAAGACTAAATTTGATGAAACTTATATATTTTATATCAGCATAAAAATCCGATTCTTTTGATGTATCTATTAGTATCAAAATCCCATTTTTTAAAGTTTCGTTTATTGTTGAGCCGGATTGCTCCCTACTGCAGATCGTTACCACGAACTGTTTGATCAGTGCCAGATAATATTAACTAATTGAATAACAACCATCCCAAAAATTGCTGTTCTTAATTCAGGGGTAAAATAGGGGTTGAGCCAACGGTGCCAGAAAAGTTTTTCTCTATATTAATAGTAACTCCAAAATCTCAACTGCAAAATCATTTGGGGTAACTAACTGTAAGTAAAGAGCAACTCGTTCTAACAGTAAAAGCAAGTGTAAAAAGGAATTTTTATAATAGTGGTTTTTTCTTTGTTTTCAAACATGTAAATTTTAAAGTTGCCTACAAGCAATTATGAACCTGAGAAAAATCACACCATTCTAGATATACAAAGTTCATTAATTTCAAGCTTGCGCGTCAAAACCTCAGGCTGAAAAAATTTGTAAAAATTTTGTGAAAGAAGTGACAAAATCCTTGACAGGAGGGGGGGGGGATTGGGGAAAATCATACCACTAAATTCAAAAATGTGACTGTGAATGAAGCTACTATATACAAAAATATGAAATTGGAGTTTTTCCGTGATGAATTGTGACACGTGGGTTCTTGTTTCTTTTTATAAGCGGCTATTGTATCGAAATTTTGATCCTAGATTATCGAAAGAGGGCTCATTGGAAAAAAATCTGAAGTTATCTCTATCTCTCTTTTTTTCTCTATATCTCTGTTTTTCAATAACACAAAAAATCAAGATGCAGTAGTTTTATGCCGATTTCTCGTGTTTTTGTTTTTTTTTTTGCGAACCAGCTCTTTTAGCCTGAGCATGGCCAAAATGATAAAAAAAAAACTATTATGAGATTTCCTATTGGCTTGGAGCTATTGAAAAAAAAAAATTTACCTTCCAGTTTCAGGGGCCATGCTGGCGCACGGTATAACAATGCAATTGCAAACCAATTTGAAATTATTGAAATTACCTTTGAAATTACCTGAATTATTGAACTTACCTGAAATTAATTTTTGATATTGAAATTATTGCAATTAATAATTTCATTAATGAACTTATTGAATTATTGAAATAGATTGAAATTACCAACTGGCTCTATTCACTGCACCAAAAATGGCTACTAGTGGAACCAAAAATGCTGAATAGGCCAGGTATGAAACAAAACTGATGTATGATAAATAATAGTAAAACAAAATATGAACTTATGTGTTTTATGATAAAAGGATTTCCACATTATTCGTAAATTGCCTATTATTTCCGCAAATCTTGTAATTGCTGTAAATTTCGGTTTGGAAAACAAAACAATCCTAATTCTACAGAGGGTGTTTTTTACCTAGAGATGAGGTAAACCATCCGAATACCCTCTTCCACCAAGTCTACCATAACAGACCTTATTTAAGATACTAATCGGAAACCCTCGTATGGTTGTAGCTGGCCGCTAACAGGGGTTTGAATTTTTCTTGTACCTAGAAAACAAAGTTCCCCCTTGAAAAATCTTCAAGACCTATCATAAAGCTGTTTCACAAAAGCCCATGAAACTTGCCCTCCCTAGCTTGGTGATTGCCTCTTTCCCAAGAGGAATCACTGACTGCACCAATACACCCCTGTACAAAGAGGAAATGGTAGTTTAGCAAATATTACAACATTTTTCGCACTCATCAAATTGTCTTTTGTTGGAATAAATTTAAAAAAAAAAATCAATGAGAAGTGAGTACATTGAGATTCACTGTTTTAGTTTCTTTTAGTTGAAGTGGGCAATAAACGATTTATCTTATAGATATATGACAAAAACTCGTCTATTCTATTCTTAATGATGAGAACTTCAATCAAGGAAATCCCCAGAAACTTCACAAAACAATTTTTCAGAATTTAATTAAAGCTCTCACGATTACTTGCATTTCTTTTGTTTCTTCACACTGCTACCCAAAAAGTAACCTGTCTGTATGAACATAGGCCCAGCAAATTAGCTGGAGGCCAGGGGTGCTAATTGGGGGAGGGACCATTACCTCCTTCTTTTGAAAATGGTCTCTTTTGGTATTTTCATCGAAAGGGGAAAAAAAAACAAAAATTCCCCTCGTTAGATTTTGAAAAATATTTTTGGAGCAATATCTTCATATTTTTGTAAAAAAAAATTATTGTCGCATCACCTAAATTTCCGTGTATTGGCGCCACTGGTGGGGGCGTATATGGAAGAGATGGTCATAAAAGCTTCGTAGAGGATATCTTTTGAAAAATAACAAACTGGAAGTTCTTGTGCCATTTTCAAGATTCAAGTGCGATTAGAAGACAACCAACTCCCCTCTTACCCCCTCCCCCTTTTTAGCCACCATCCCCCCAAGCAAACCCGATTAAAACGTTGAAATAGCCATTTATTTGAAATAGTCGAAGGTAAATAATTATGCCCCCTGGGATGAGCTGACCCAATACAGACGTTGTGGCAAGGGTTGTAAATTATGCAAGTTGCTTAGTGTATACTCATAAGATTTGGGAAAAGGGGGTTTGTTTGATCGTGGCTCTCCAAAAAAAGCTTAGGATACTATGGTCAAGCTTTGAGCAAATGTTAAGGTGGACGCCAAACAAAATAAAAACCCACTGTGTGCAACCTCAAAGACGTTAGAAAAATCCTTGCACCCTGGTCAATTCTCACATATTTTACAACTATAATTATAACAAATAAAATCATGTAATAAATACATCGTAGGACCAATAAATCTATAAAACATGTTATGTAATTTAAAGTATCTTATTGATGCTTGAGATGTATGGTTCATATCCACTTACAAAATATTCCTACGAGGTTGCAATCAAACAATTCGTGGTAACGAACTGTAGGAAGGAGTGACCCGACTCAATAGTAACCAAATTCTAGAAAAAGAAATTTTATTCCAATAGTTACATCAAAAGAATCCCATTTTAATGCCGATTTTAAATATATAAGTTTCATCAGATTAATCTTACCCGTCAAAAGTTAAGATCCTGAGAAGATTTGCATCATTTTAGAAAATAGGAATAAATACCCCATAAAAGTCATACGATCTTCCCATCAGATTCATCGTATCAGAAAAACTTACTGTAGAAGTTTCAAGCCCCTATCTACAAAAATGTGGAATTAAGCATTTTTTGTCAGAAGACAAATCACGGATGCGTGTTTATTTGTTTTTTGTTTTTTTTTCTCAGGGGTGATCGAATCAACTCAGTGGTCCTAGAATGTCACAAAAAAGCTCATTCTAACGGAAGTTAAAAGTTCTAGTACCCGTTTTAATTGACCAAAAAAATTGAAAGGCACCTAGGCCCCCTCCCGCGCTCATTTTTTCCCCAAAGTGACCGGATCAAAATTCTGAGATAGCCATTTTATTGACCATAGTCGAATAACCGAATAACTATGTCTTTGGGGACGACTTACTCCCCCGCAGTCACCGTGGGAGGGGCTTCAAGTTACAAACTTTGACCTGTGTTTACATACAGTAATGGTTACTGGGAAGTGTACAGACGTTTTCAGGGGGATTTTTTTGGTTTGGGAAAGTGTTGAAGGGGAGGGGCTACGTGGGAGGATCTTTCAATAAAGGAACGTTTTATTGGGGAAGAGACTTTCAATGGACTGGAATTTTCAGGATTTTCTGGCATTATTTAAAGAAAAACAATGGAAAAATAATTATAAAAGTTTTTCTACTGAAAGTGAGGAGCAGCATTAAAACTTAAAACGAACAAAATTATTACGAATATGAAGAGTTTACATCCTCGTAATTTCTCGCTCTTTACGCTAAAGTATTTTTAGTAATTTCAACTATTTATTCTACGGCCTTTGTGATTCAGGGGTCATTCTTAAGGAATTGGGACAAAATTTAAGCTTTAGTGTAAAGAGCGATGTATCGACGAGGGGTGAGCCCCCTCATATACGTTATAAAAGTACTTTTTACTTATGAAAACGTTCGTTAAAATTAAAATTTATAGTTGCCTTTTTAAGCAATCAAAAGATTGGAGGGTAATTAGACCTCCTCTCTTGCTCCTTTTTTTCCAAAATCTTCCGATTAAAACTATGAAAAAGCCTTTTAGCCCAAAAAAATTAATATACAAATTTCGTTTTAATTATTTATGCGTGGAGAGCCAAGATAAAAAAAAAATGTATTAATTAAAAAACGTCCAGAAACTAAACAAAAAAACAAGTTTTTTAAATGAAAGTTAGGAGGGACATTTAAACTTAAAATGAACAAAAATTTCTCCGTATATGAAAGGGGCTTTTCCTCCTCAGTGCCCTGCTCTTAACGCTAAAGTGTTTTACTTTTTTAAAATGTAAAGTTAAGAGAGAGAGTCAAACTTTAGCGTAAAGAGCGGGGTGTTGAGGAGGAAAAGCCCCTTTCATATACAGAGTAATTTTTGTTCATTTTAAGTTGTAATGTCGCTCCTTACTTTAAATTAAAAAAACTTGTGTTTTTGCTTAATCATCAACTAAAAGGGTATAATAAAAACACAATCTTTAAATTTATAGTTCAGTGTATAATATAAATCTAACGGAAAAAATAAAATAAAAAATATAAATAATGTAAAACTGTCTTTATAAAAAAATATTTTAATCCATGGTGGCAAAATTCCTTACTTCTACATATATCCTCCTTGACTATACCCCTCAAGAGCGCCTCCACCATAGCCTCCTGGTCACCTCTAATTGCTTGACCATAACTACTCTCGATGTTTCGGCCGTACCCTTTGTCTGTAGCCTCCTCCGTAAAACTTAAACTTCGTATAAAAACTTCAAACAAACAGAAATTATTTATTGTACAGAACGGGGCAACTCCCTTTTCAATGACCCTCTCTTGAATTCAAAGTTTTTGAGTACTTTTAAAAGGTATATATATATATATATATATATATATATATATATATATATATATATATATATATATATATATATATATATATATATATATATATATATATATATATATATACATATACATATATATATATATATATATATATATATATATATATATATATATATATATATATACATATACATATATATATATATATATATATATATATATATATTTATATATATATATATATATATATATTATATATGATAATATCCATTGTGCTAGAACGGGGCAACTCCCTTTTCAATGACCCTCTCTTGAATTCAAAGTTTTTGAGTACTTTTAAAAGGTATATATATATATATATATATATATATATATATATATATATATATATATATATATATATATATATATATATATATATATCCGAACACCGAATCTCAAGTCTACACCGAAGCGCTTAAGCCGGCTTAGAACCGGACAGCAAGAAGTCCCAGGGACCTCCAATAAGTTGGAGGCTTTGTACAATCCTGGGCCCGTCTTGGTCACAACATGGTTTTCACCACTTGGCGATGCTCTTCTATTGGCGAAGCTATGTGTTAATATATTGAAAGGGAGTAGCCGATCCGGACCAGTCCCAGTTAAAGATAGAAATGGGGCCACAATTAGTGATAAGGAAAAAGTTAAAGAAAGATGGGTGGAACATTTTGAGAATGCGCTAAACCGAGATACAGTTGCAGGAAAAGATATAGATGAAAATGAAAAAGTTTGTGATACCTTGGATGTGAAGGAAGATTTGTTTAGTGAGGAAGAATTAGCGACAGTACAAGAAGGATTAAAAAATAATAAGGCCCCAGGTGCTGATAGTATGATTAATGAGTTCCTTAAATATGGTGGCTCTGAGGTTAGGAATAAGCTACTGAAGATTATGAACATGATTTTTGAAAAAGGGGAAGTACCCAATGATTTTAGGAAAACCTTAATTAAACCACTGTATAAGAAAGGTGACAAGAGTGATTGTCGTAATTATCGAGGCATTAGTCTGGTCTCTGTAGGTAGCAAATTACTGAGTAATATGATACTTTTTAGACTGAGACATGCTGTAGACAAAGTTTTAAGGGAAGAACAATGCGGTTTTAGATTTGGTAGAGGATGTGTCGACCATGTTTTCACTCTTAGGATAATAATTGAGAAGTCCCTTCGTTGTCAAACACCTTTAGTCCTTAGTTTTATCAATTATGAGCAAGCTTTCGATTCTGTTGATAGAACAGCGTTAATAAAGGTCTTATCGTTATATGGTATACCAGAAAAATACATTAAAGTGATTTGCGCTATGTACGAGAATAATACTGCTACGGTTAAGGTAGGAAATGAGGTTAGCAACTGGTTTTGTATTAAATCAGGAGTTAAGCAGGGTTGTGTTCTATCCCCCTTTATATGGATCGTTTTGATGGACTTCGTCTTAAGGAGCACAGGAAAGGCTATTGGAGACCATGGAATCAAATGGGGAGGCAGAACGCTCCTGGACTTAGATTATGCTGATGATTTAAGCATATTAGATGAAAGTGTGAGCAAAATGAATGAATTTTTAGAGGTTTTGCGAGTTTAGGGTGCTAAAATAGGCTTGAAAATTAATGTTAAGAAGACTAAGTCACTAAGGCTAGGAATAAGTGAAGATGAACAGGTGACCTTAGGTAACGAAAAGATTGATCAGGTTGGGAGCTTCAGTTACCTTGGTAGTATTATTAGTAAAGATGGTGGGAGCAGTGAAGATGTTAAAAGTAGAATAGCTAAAGCTCAGGGTGTTTTTTCACAGTTAAAAAAAGTTTGGAAGAATAGAAAGATAAGTCTACAAACCAAGATTAGAATATTGGAAGCTACAGTGATGACAGTGGTCAAATATGGCTCTGAAGCATGGACACTCCGAAAAGCAGATGAAAATTTACTAGATGTTTTCCAGAGAAATTGCCTACGGATTGTTCTGGGTACCCGGCTGACTGACCGTATTTCAAACAGTAGGTTGTATGAAAAGTGTGGTTCAATCCCGCTTTCTGGGGCTATAATGAAAGAAAGGTTGAGATGGCTAGGCCACGTTCTACGGATGAAGGATGACAGATTACCGAAGATTGTCCTTTTTGGCCAACCGTCTGGGGCTACACGGAAAGCAGGTCGTCCTTGTCTGGGTTGGGAGGATGTCATAAATAAGGATTTGAAGGAAATGGGAACTTCCTGGGAGGGTGTAAAGAGGGAGGCTTTAAATAGATTAGGTTGGAGGAGGAGCGTGCGTAGCTGTGTTGGCCTCAGGCGGCTTGGTGCTGCAGTGAGTTATTAGTAGTAGTAGTAGTAGTAGTAGTATATATATGTATATATATATATATATATATATATATATATATATATATATATATATATATATATATATATATATATATATATATATATATATATATATATATATATATATATATATATATATATATATATATATATATATATATATATATATATATATATATATATAAAACTACTCGAAAACTTTGACTTCAAGAGAGAGTTATTGAAGAGGGAGTTACTCCGCTCTATACAATAAATAATTTCTGTTTGTTTGAAGTATTTATATTGCTCGATGCTTTTAATGGAAACAAACTGTTTTTTTTAATTTGGAGTTTTTCGGCATATTTATAAAAGATTCTGATTCTAATTAAACGGCATTTATTTTTCAAGAATCTAACGCAGGGAAGCTCCATTAGCAGGATTCACGTCAAAACTATAATCCTCCTCGCGTTATCTATTCCCTAGAACCTTTACTATGTCTTATAATGACTCGGTATCTCCATAAAGATTGTAGATCCCTTGAGATATGGGTATGAAGGCCTTGAAAACAATAAGTGCTTATTAGCTCATTGAAACACATATGATTTTATCCTGTGAAAAAGTTTTAGCTGTTATAAGCATTTAAAGAGACTCGGAAGCTTACTAAGAAGCAGATTTTTGATCTAAGCTGGGAGATAATTATTGGTGGCCTGAACAAAAGAATAAAACTTCTCTATAGAAGCAATTATAATTTTAAGCTAGGAAACAAATATTAATTTAGGGGCTTTGGGCCAACCTGAAAAGAATGGTGTATTTTTGTTGTTGAGAAAAAACCTATTGGCTGATACCCTCAAATCCGCTAAGGGAACAGTAAACTGTTTTTCAACACTAGAATGTATTATTTTTAGAAATAAAAAGATCTTAGTCATTTCCTCTTTTATTAAACTAAAAGAAATGTCTTTTTTATGGCTATTTTTCATGGGTCTCCCTTCAAAACTATTAAAAGCAGGCCCTAGAGTAAACTAAAAAGAATGTTTTAGGATTCTGAGGACCCACTCGAACCTTTCAGAACTAAGGGGCAAATGGCCCCCTGTTATTAACCTGAAAATAACGTGGTATTTTAGCTTTTTCTAGGGCCAACGACAGCCAGGCTTTTTACTTTTATTAACCCCGAAAAGAATGGTGTATTTTTATTGTTATGAAAAACATATTGGGTAATACCCTCAAATCTCCTGCTTAGATGGACAAGTAAAACGCTTTGAAACACTAAAATACATTATTTTTAAAAGGATGAAGATCCAAGTTTCTTCCTTTTTTATCAACCTAAAGAGTTTTTTATTTTTAGTTTTTTCCCTGGGGTCTCCCCTCAGGACTATTAGACTGTGCCCACTTTATTAACCCGAAAGGAATGTGCAACTTTGTAAAGATGGCTAATATCATCAATATTCTTGATAGTTTCACCGTATGAGAATTTTAGTTCTTCAATTTCAGGCCAGGAATTCGAAACACAAACCAAAATTGAAAATATAGGTTTTCGAGCACAATTATTTCCAAAGCGATAAAATAGGTTCGGTACGCACCTCTCAGGATATACATTCCCAGAGTATACGTTACCCAGCAGCCCCCGTCTCATTTTCCTAGCTCTCTTTTTCAAGATAGTAAAAAGTAGCTAAAGTGGAATTTTATGATAGATATGTATTAAAAAATATGTTAGAGAAAAGACCTTGACAATTACTAAATATCAGGGTTACATATGACCCTATTAATGGAGGAGCGGGCTCTCATACAATTCGACGTTTTAGTCAGGAAAGAACACTTGTTCACTGTTGATCATACTGAAAGAATATTATCCAATCCTTTCATTTAATACTTAAATAAAATAATTTATGTAAATGTTTTGCACTAGTTTGGGACTAGAATTGAAAGGGATAGGGATATTGTCGGCGGTATTTTGGCGTCACTACTGATGATCTATTTCCTTGAAAATAAGACTTCAAGGGCGGTATACTAGCATAAATAATAATGAGGAAGTGCAACGTACCACCGTTTTTTGCGCATTTTTACATTAAAAACTAGCTTGTATTAATTAAAAAAAAAATAGTCTGATTGAAGTAAAGAACGAGTTTGAAGCTTAAAACGAGCAACATTTTTAAGGTTACTTAATAAATTACAGTTTTCTCTCAAATTTATTTCGGGGGCAACTGCCCCCCCAAATGAAGCCACTGTTATTAAGTAACCTTAGATGCGTATCTTTGCCCTTTGTTCATTTAGCCTGGAAAGTTCCCATTGATCTTGCCTGGGAAGTTGTTGTATGTAGCCTATGTAACCCAACGTCAGCTATTTTCCTTTGAATGTTTTCAAGCCTTTACTCAAGATCAGATCCAAGTTTCAGTCATTGTCTATAGTTCTTAAAAGACAAATATTTTTGGCCATTTCCATTTTCTACCTTAAAATTTCTGACATGCGTTAGTAAAAACGAAATTGCCTAAGGCTTCAAGGTCATAAAATATATTTTTTTTAACCTGAAAAGCTGCGAATCATTTTACTTTCAAATAAAATGTCAAAAGAAAATTGACGCGAATAAACAAAAGTGTAAGTGCTAGGAAAGTTGGAAGTTTAAAGGATAGTTTCTTCAGGCTTCAGAATTCTTGGTGTCTCTGTGATCATTTCAAAAGGGATTAAATTGGAAAAATGTTGGTCAAGTTATCTACCAAGCTAAATATGGATCCAAAGGCTCTTTCTTAAAATATTTCCACTCCAACTTGAACCCCAGTGACAATAACTATTCTCACAGGACCTCGATTTAGTTTGTTGAATGCGTCGGTAGGTTTTCAGGTTCTAAATTACTCTTTTTTTACATTGTCTTTGCTCTATTTTCTGTTAAAATTTGCTTTAATAGCTTTATTTCATTGAGTTTAGTTTATCTAACATCTATAACTCTTAGTTTAAACCAAATTTCCTTCGGAACATTAAATCAGATAAAAACTGCTTTACTGGCATGAAGTCCACTTTTTGTTGAAGAACAAGTTTATAAGAAAGAGGACATTAATTATTATATTTTAAATGAAAAAAGACAATAGCCCATAGAAATTGTATGGGTTCAAATTACGAATATTATAAAATTCAAAGGAATAACCTTAAAAAGGTTGAGATTTTTCATAAAATCTTTGCACAATGAATCAACTTTAACATATTTTACAGCTATAATTATAAAAAATAAAATAATGTTAAAATACATGATAGAACAAATAAATTTAGAAAATATTGTTTGTAATTTAAAGTATTTTATCGATGTTTGAGAAGTAGGGTTCAAATCCACATACAAAATATTCCTACGAGGTTGAAACCATTAAATAAAGAAATATAAGAAATATACAAGAGTTGAAATTTGTAATTCACTGTATTATATAAAACAAAAGAAAAACAGCCAAAAAAATATCAACTATATAAAACTGTCTTTAAAAGAAACTATTTGGTCCTTAATGGCAAAATTCATTACTTTTTCCCATATCCTCCTTGACTGTATCCCCCAAAACCGCTTCCACCATATCCCCCTTGGCCACCTCCAATGGCTTGACCATAACTACTTCCGATGCTTTGGGCGTAACCTGGAATAAAATTCAATCTTTGGAAAAAAAACTGTGTCTACATACACATTATGACTATGAGCAAATATATCATAGGTTACAACCATAAATGATTTAATATAGAAGTTTTTTACTGTTTTGAAAAGTAGAGTTGAGAGAAAGAGTCAAACTTTAGCGTAAAGAGCGGAACGTTGATAAAGAAGGAAACAGCCCTTTTCATATACGAAGTAATTTCTGTTCGTTTTAAATTTTAACGTCACTCCTTACTTTCAGTTTAAAAATATTGTTTTTTTATTTAATTACTTTAGAGAAAAGATTGGGTTATCGAACATACGAACACGCACTGTTCTCTAATCAGGGCTCTCACTCTTTCAGAAAGCAGTTTATGGAGATGACTAGTCAAGGATCCCAAGCCCTGGTATCCATTGTTCACTCTTCAGTTTATTTCAAGCATAGAATGATATATAATGCAAGGTAAAATACCTTCTTCGCAGTTAGCCACTTTTCTTGCAATTACTAGCTTTGTGATGCTAAGAGTTCCATTTCGGCACATATATGTTTATATGTGCTTATAGATGCTCATTTTTTATGCATTTTTTTAACCTTCTATGATTTTATCAAGCAGTGAGTACTCATATAGCTTGAACTAATCCAGTACTATTTTGAGAATAAGCTATTGTGTATAACATTGCTCGATTAGAAGTTAGATAGTTGTTTGCACAAACATATTTGAATGTCGAAACTCATCTGTTTGAAAATTTAACTACTTAGTCACATCCCATCTAGAAACATATTTAAAATGTCTGGCAAGTCAGAAACACTGATATAGACTATAAGATTCTATAAGTCCCTAATTACCGAGCTTGATAGTTTTTGCAGATTTTGTAGCATTATTAGATTTTGCCCAATATTCAGTAATCTTTAGCCTGAACAGTATTTTTTTTTCAAATACTCCATTATTTTGATCAAAATTTGAAAGCTTCTCAAGCAATCTTAAGAAATGATTTTTGTTTCATAAGAAAACGTGGAAATTGTGTCACAGCCGATAGCTGCGTGCGGAAACATAAATTGTTTTTTAGACTGAGGACGACACTATTCAAAACTTTTGGAAAAAGCTATTTCTGTTTTTACATTCCCTTTGGTGACTTTTCAAAGAAAATTCCTTGTTAATGACACAGAGTATGTTCAATCGAAATAACGCGTAAATCTATTTCTTCTCCTATTATAACTGCATTCCTTTCTACATTTTTCAATAGCTGTTTCTGCGCTACTAATAACATCTCACCGCAGCACCAAGCCACTTGAGGCCAACACAACTGCGCATACTCTTCCTCCTTCTGAAGCTATTCAAAGCCTGCCCATTTACATGGTATAATTGAAATCAATCAAAAATGATTGGATTTGATATTCTGGCTTGGATAATAATTTAATTTCATGAAATCAAAACCGACATGGTAATAGCTAATATTGCCAAACGAAGAAAATTTTGTAGTTTCTTTCACGTCATCATTATTAAATATTGCTCTTTGATACAAGCTCAGTTTTTTGGATATTATGAAATTAAAACTGACAAGCTTGGCTCAATAGCTTCATTTTAAATCTGTTTAAAATATATAATGGGTCCACTGCAACTTTGCAATAATTCATTTGTATCGATGCATCTACAGTTGAAAGTGGCATTACTTTTTCACAGCATTTAAAGTTTGTTTCATAAAATTTTAAGTGAGGAATTTTTGTCATAGACCCCAGTTCTTGTCATAAGCCATTCAATTATATATTTGTTCGTTTACTTGATTTTGATTCCTCTGTTTGTTTCATGGAGATGGATCAACTTTTGAAGTTCTCAAAATTTTTTACATCGATAGTTTCTTCTAGTTTATGCAGACAATTGAGCAGACTTTGCACAAAAGAAATGACCAGTGGCTTGGAAATATCGTAGTATTCTTCATCTAAATCAATATGTCATTTCGAAACCTGAGTCTTCCAGCAAGAACAAGCTCAAGTACATTTGAAACCATTTCATGTATTGCACTCATAGCTGTGCTATTAGACCTCAATCATTTTAATTCAGTAAGGTTGATCCAAATTTCAGAGGGAAAAGTTTGAGTCACCCCTATAGAATTTTACATTTTCGAAGGACACAACTCAAGAGGTGATTTCTTGCATTTACTTTTCTAACTAATGTTCTAGATATTCATGTGTTCAAAAATTATTATTAATAAGGCAAGTCGTAATAATATATGGCTTCCAATGCTTTTTGAACATACGTATCCACTAAGCAACTTGTCAGCACAATTTGACATGCATATTTCTTTCCTTGAATTAACATCTATCAATTACGAATCCTATGACTCAAAGAAAAGACATGAATACATGAACTCCTATTAGCTTTTCAACAACTTTACATAACTCAGTGATAGCTTCCAATACAACTACTATTTCTCGTTATTTTGATCAAAAGTAGTTATGTATGATTTTTGTCCCAAATTGAGGGTGTCAAGTCATTCAAATACCTTGGCTCACTGATAAATGTAATTGGGAAATCAGCAGAGAAGATGTGGAATCACAAATCCTCAGCTTGGAGTATCCTTCTGCAGCTAAAGAATTCTCTTTGGAAGGCTTGAAAAAGTCTCTCCGTGCACAAATATCTGACTCATAATAGTATATGGCCTCCAATTCTTCTTGAATTTGCGTGTCCACTCGGAAACTTGTCAGCACAATTTGAGGTACATATTTTATCAAGTGCCTTTGCTAAAATATAAAGTTGCGTTTGTTTGCTTTATTTGCTATATTATTAATAAAGGTAGAAACACAACCTCAATGGTTCAAATCCTAGTTATTCTGAATAAGTGGCTCAAGATTGCGCTAAGTCTATTACAGATGCCCAGGCCTTGAGTAATAAAGTAGCAAGCAGAGCCTTTTTGACTGGCCTTCAAATAAGTCTACCAAATACGAAAACGATGTGGACAGCTGGAATGGATGACACCCCTCCAGCCCTAAATGGTAGACCCTCCGACCCAGATCGAGGGTGTCAAGTCTTTTAAATACTTTGGCTCACTGTTAAATGCAATTGGGAAATCAGCAGAGAAGATATGGAATCACATATCCTCAGTATGGAACCTCTTTCTGCAGCTAAAGAACTCACTTTGGATGGTTAGAAAACTCTCTCCACGCACAAAGCTCTAACTTTACAAAGCCATTGTTCTCTCTGTTCTTCTTCATGGGTGTGTAAATTTGATCCCTGAAACCTGGGGAAGCGTGAAACTTGGAAGGATTCCATCACAAATGCCTTCAAGATATATACTTGACATTCTCCTCTCAGACACAGTCTCGAACGGTGAGGTCAGGAGAAGAGGTGGGAATTGCCCGCTTTTCTATGATGCTGTCGAAATGAGTCGTCTTATACGGTTTGGCCATACAATATGGAGATCATATGAGCATATTACCGAAAATGCCTAAATGCCTTCCACTAACAGCAAGGAAGAAGAAAGCAGGAGGAAAGAAGAAAACATGACTTGCGACATTCAAGACTGAGCTAGATTCAATTGAGGGCTTCCAAAAATCTGGGCAACACTGGGATCGTAACTTGCTTGAAATTATTGAGCTTGGTACCCTCGAGCAAAATCTCTGGAAAGAAAGTTGTCATTGTCAGCTGGTCTCCACGATAAGCCTGGTTTTGGATTGAACGTGCAACAAGTAAGTAAGTAAGTTCCGCCTTAGCCGTAACGGCATTTATCATCTCTACTAACAGATTCTCGAGCTTCAATAATTCTAAGCCTTCCTGTTTCGTGGGCTAGCTTTTACTATCATGCCAACCTTTTGATAGAAATCAACCATTTATCAAAGTGTGCATTACCAAAACAAAATAAAAGAAAAACCTAGCACTTTTTTCGTAGGAATTATATTTGTTAGATATTTTCTGTAGTTTTGTATCAGTAGTTTCTCTATTAATCATATACCGAGACATGTCAGAGCTATTTTGATGTTAACAGGGAATCGTTAATAATTGCTATGTAAATTAAGAATCTCTATCATAACTTATGATACTTGGTTATCTTGAAGTGGCTTCTGATGGGGCCATTATTCTTAGCTTGAAAAATTTGTATGAGTCAGTTCGCAGTAAAGAATAGTTAGTCAGGAGGGACTCGGCTAGCTCAAAGAGCAAATAACTACGTCTGTAAGGGGTAAAAAGACCCCCCCCCCCATAGTCCATTGGGAAAACCTTGTGATCTATGAATTGTGCCAATTATTTACGTATAGTACATGGCATTGGAAAGTTTACAGACATTTTACGGGAGGATCGGTTGTGCTTGGGGTGGATTTTA
Source organism: Artemia franciscana (assembly GCF_032884065.1). NCBI lineage: Eukaryota > Metazoa > Arthropoda > Branchiopoda > Anostraca > Artemiidae > Artemia > Artemia franciscana. The sequence goes on along the minus strand of NC_088872.1, from coordinate 18,472,801 downwards.
ATTTAAAGAATCTTCTTTGGAGAAAGACATTTTAGGGGGTGAATTTTTCACGGGGAACATTAAACGGTGAGATTTGACGTGATTACTATAAGAAATTCTTTTTAATTGTCTTACATTGTCATTGCCAAGTTTATAATATGTATACGTTCCGGAAATATTATCCTAGGGCCATTTTCTGCGTGTTTTGATAGCCCGGACTTAATTTCCATGAAAGGGGGCATTTTTGGAGCTATCGAGAAACCAATTAGAGATTAAATTCGTATTCAAATTAAAGAGTGCTAAGGAAAATTGTTTCACCTGATTTGTCCTAAAGCAGTTTTAAGCAATTGGGTAGGGGGTTTTCTTCGAGGATTCAACTACCTGGAGGAAATTTTCCAGGGTAGGGGTAAACGGCTAATGAAACACGGGTGGCGTTTAACCCATGCTTCTTATTAGTGCTGATAGTTTTAGCGTACAGAGTAATTTTTTGACAAAGAGCAACACTTCATATATGGATGTATAAATTTTTGCTTATATAATTTTTGTATTATAAAATTTATAAATTTTGTTTTAATTATTTCATGTACAGTTAGCCAAATTTGAACTTGTTGTAGTTGAAATACGTTCAGAAACTAAATAAAATTAAGATTTTTTAACTGAAAGTAAGGAGCGACATTAAGATTGAAAAGAACAAAAATTATTCCATATGTAAAAGGGGCTGTTCTCTTCTCAGCACCACGCTATTTACGCAAAGATTTGACTCTTTGTCCCAAATTTACTTTTAAAAAATACAAGGATTGAACATAAAGAGCGAGGCGTGGATGAGGAGACAATCAATTTTATATAGGCTTTCTCCGTACTTTCAATGAAAACAAACAGTTTTTTTTTTAAAGAGCTTTTCAGCACTTTTATAGAAGTTTCTGATTCTAATTAAACGGCATTTGTTTTTCAAGGTTCGAGTCAAGGAATTGCGACAAAAAGAAGCATTTAAGTGCACAAATCAGAATAAATAAAAGGGAATATACCCCCTTATATACAGAATATGTTAATTTAAGTAATTCCTTACTTTCAATAGAAAAATATTCTATGTTGTTCCTTTTTTTTAATCGTTGTTAAAATAATCCCAGCAAGTACACCTACCCCTCCTATAAAAATTCCCCTACAAAATCTTCCACCATAGAAAGGTCTTCTTAGGTTTTCGGCTACAGATTTAAAACTTTTTATTAGAATTAGGGGAAATGTGCTGCCTTTGGTTGTATTCAGTTCAAAATTTGCATATTTTTTTTCTTTTTTTTAGTCATAGTTTAGGACAGTTCTTCAACTAACCTCTTGATTTGAGAGCAATCTCAAATCAACCTCCTCCGCCGTATCCACCCTGTCCTCCGTAGCCACCATAGCTAGGCACCGTATAAGGCACCATATATATTATAGGTTGACTATATCCTTCTCCACCACCATATCCTTTGTGCTTAGTCTCAGACACTTGAAGCTGCTCCTCTTCTTGAATTTCTTCTTCTCCCTTTGGCTGCACTGATGTGGTGTTTACGAAATATACGAAAGTTAGACAGGCAAACAGAAAAAAAGAAGTGTTATTTTCTTGCCTGAATAGAGTGGACATTTTTTTTGAAGAGGGAGAGATGCCCTCAAGGTAATATGTTTTATTTTTATCTCACGCACTAATAATTTTACACAGAAACACTAAATTTGATTAGATAAATAACAATAACATTCATTAGATTCAATGAAATTTAGGAGCAATATCAAAACTTAAAATGAGCAAATATTATTATTTATCGAAAAATTCACAAGGGATCTTTAATCCCTTCAATTATCTGCTCTTTAGACTGTTTCTTAGTTGTTTAAAAAGTAGTTTTTCATTTTTCAGCTGAAAAACCTTGCTCTTTTTTAGTTTAATAATTAAAAAACCCTTTTTTCACAACACAAGTCTTTCAAAAAAAAAATTAGAATTATCAAACCAAAAAAGAGAAATTTTTATTAATGAAAAAATTTCATGGAATGTTCTTGGAGAAATTGAATTAAATCAGAAAACTATGAGCCTGAAGTTGCAAAAGTGAACCAGCTAGCAATCACAAAACTTCTACCTGATAATTTGCTAATAAGAGGATAAGGAGGGGGCTAGTTAACCTCCATCACTTTTGAATTTTGAACGAGAACTAGAGCCTTTATTTTCCAATTGAAAAAGCCTGGTTCAAAGTTATTACGACCACCCTTTGTGTAAAAATCTTATTTCTTAATAGATCGCAAGTAGTACTATTTACAGCCCTTGTGCTAGGGGCTGAGGGGAGTGGTTGTAATCCCCAAGGACACAATTATTGGACCCCTTAACTATGCTGAACAAAAGGGCTAGCTGAACAAAGGGATTCGAATTGTTTAGGAAAATGAATGGTGGGGAGGGGAGGGGGTTGGCTCACCTCCATTCACTCTTTACTTTTCAAAAGAGATTAAAGCTTTCAATCACTAATCAAATAAGATCCCTTCGATGTTTTCATGACAACTCCTTCTATATGAAGGGCCTTGGTCAGAAAAAATACATTGCGTCCACATCGCTCTTTACTTAGGCATTGCTACTGTGCAACCCTATGATTTCTAATGGGAATTTTTCGTGTACAATTTATAGGAAATTCATAGGTTTCAAATTTTCTCTGAAAAGTTTATCCCTTGCAAACGTCCCTCTATAGATTATTCTCACAATTGAATTTTTCAGGGGGGGGGGGATTTTAATCAAGATAATCAGCGTTACAATTAATCGATGGGGATATGTTCTGTATTTGAAACTGAGATGGGCTAATTCAGGGAAAGGTTTTACTCAGAGAGGGATGGGAATTTTTTTCAGGATTGGGAAAACGATCTGAAATTACATATAAAAAAGTATTTTTTTCAAATGAAAGTAGACCTGGAATAATGTTCTAGGCCAAATTACAAGGGGAGATTTCTTGGTAGGTGATTTTCAGCGTGGATAGAACTGTCTGGCGGTATTTTCCGGGAAAAGGGTAATTTATGTTTAAGCAACTTTCCATGGAGGAATTTTTCTAGAAGAAGAATTTCACAAGGTGGGATGAAGTAGACTTCTCAGTAATATTTGAAAATGATCAAAAACTGTCTAAGAAAGCAATTTCTTCCATTGACAGTAAGGAGTAACATTAAAACTTAAAACAAACAGAAATTATTTCATGTATGAGGAGAATTGTCCCTTCCTCATCCCTCGAGATAAATTCTAAAAATTCCTCCAAAATGCTTCTCATTCGAGTTTAACGGTTCTTATGTTTGAGCAGTCTTTCTTAAAGAATTTTGACAACAAATGAAACTTTAGCGTAAAGAGAGAATGTTGAGGAAGGGGAAGCCCCCTCATATAAGAAATAATTTCTCTTAATTATAAATACTAAGTTTGCTCCTTATTTTCAGTTGAAATTGTTTTTATAGTTTAATAATAAAAATGATATAGCTAAACTAAGTATATAAGTTAAACTCTATAAATTTTTTTTTCTGATTTCTTGTCTAAATGACTAAGTAAACTTTTAGCACTAAGAACAAATACTTGCTAATAAGTTTAGAATATTGTATTCCCTATCAATAGTTTTGTGGCAAGGATCGATTTTTTTTATTTTTTTTTCACCTACCAAAATGACTGAGAAGTTCATACTAATCTGTTATTAACTTCTTCACTAGTCAAAATAAATCTGAATAAATCACTAGAAGTTTTAGTATCTATATATAGTACAGTCGTTTGATTGCATAATAAGAAAATGAAGGTCAGAACACTTCTAGCAGTAATAGCTTTTAACCAATGAATACTATCCTTTGGTATTTGTCATACTGGTAACATAAAATCGGTAATAGAATTGGCAACATATCCAAATTACAACCTCGGTCTAAATATGCTATACAAATTTGGAAAGGATTTCAGTTAAATTATCCTAAACATTACACTGAATTATCTCTCATGTAAAGGTCAAAAGATCCCTTTGACCGTTTTCATCGATTTTAGAAAAGCATTCGATACAGTGGATTTTAATATACTACTCAAACGTCTACAATCACTTGGAGTTCGTGGTAATTATTTAAAGTGGTTTAATAGTTTTTTAAGTGGTAGATCTATTCAAGTTGTATTAAATGATGTATTTTCTTCTCCTTTTCAAGTGAGGTGTGGTGTACCTCAGGGGTCTGTTTTGGGACCACTTCTGTACCTTGTGTATGTTGATTCAATGCGTTTCTACTTACCTGAGTGTTGTATTACGGCTTTTGCGGATGATACAGCTTTAACTATGTCTAGTCAATCTGTCGATGATTTGTTGTTGAAAGTTAATAGGGCATTAAAGGCATTTTTTGTATTTACAAGTTTGAACCTTTTGTCAGTAAACGTTAATAAAACTAATTTTATGATTTATAGGAGAGTTGGTAAGCCTCCATGTGTTGATAAAAAGATATTTTTTAACGGCAGGCCTCTGTCACAACTGCATGAAGTGCGTTATTTGGGGTTCCAGCTTGATTGTAATCTATCTTGGAAGAACCATAGTGATCTTCTTGCAGCTAAAGTTGCTAGAGGTTTGGGAATTTTGCGTCGATTAAAGCATGTTTTACCATTACCAGTTCTTTTATTATTATACCACACCATTGTTGCGCCTTATATTTCTTATGGTTGTGTCCTTTGGTCTAGTAATTTCTATGCAAATTTTAAAAGAGTAATTTCTATGCGTCATGTTTTAAGAAATTACGAGTGCTTAACATTGGTCAGATTCGAGATTATCAAGCTGCTGTTTTTGCGTATCGATGTTGCAATGATGTATGTCCTCCAGTTTTTATCAGTTCTTTTTCGAGTAAATCGTTCACTCCATGGGTATGAGACTAGAGAGGCAGATAATTTTATTGTTGAGTACCGAGCACCACACGTGCAGCTTTCGGAATTATTAGGTATTTAGCTCCGGCTATTTGGAATGATATACCAGCTGGCATTAGGGAGGCGGAACATATTGGGCTGTTTAAAGTAAATTTAAAAAAACATTTATTGGAAGTGGGGAGATAATTCTTTTTTTTTCTTTTTCTTCTTTTTTTTTTAATTATTGTTAGCCTTCATTTATTTATATTCTGGTATTAAGGAGTAATTGAGTGAGAGTGTTTTGTCCTTCTTTAGTTTCCATTTTATTTAGTTTCTATTTTTTTTTGTTTTTTTTTCTTATTAAATTAGGTTGAGAATCAGAGGATTACAGCCGTCCAACATCAGGCTCTTTGAGCCTTCCCCAGGGCGGTTGTGTGTATTTATAGTTTTTGTAATTAGTAGTTTAAAAAAATAAAAGAGACTTCTTATTAGGCTTAAAAACGAAAATTTATGGGATTAAATTGAAATCAACTTGTATGGAGCTTTAGGTACACCGGCACATAGGACTATCCATTACATTTGATGAGTAGGTGTGCAACATTGTATAACGATTAGTGTTACTGAATATTAAATTTAAAAAAAACAGGTTTTTTCAACTTAAATTATGGAGCAACATTAGAAGTTTGAAAATAAACACACATCTGTGATCTTTCTTCTTAAAAAAAAAATATAAAATTAGATATTTTTGCGGATAGAATGTCGAAAACCTCTACAGTAGAGTTTTCTAATACCCTGAATATAATGGAATGAATTTCATTTAAATCTTATAACTTTTAGGGGATAGCTTCCCCTATTTTTGAAAATCGAGCCAATTTTCTCAGGCTCGTAGCCTTTAATGGGTAAGAATAATCTTAAAAAAATTAATTTATTTCAAATAAGCTTAATATGATAATTCTTTCGATATATATGGTTTTTAGAAATACCATTTGATAAATTTCTGGTTTTTAGAAATTCAGTTAGTATAGAGCCGGATCGCTCCTTACTTATAGTTCGGTATCACGAACTATTTGATTTTGGATCTTTCTTAGAAACACTGAAAAATCCCTGTCCCCAGGGAAATCCCCCAGCAGAAAATTCGTCCTCCCCCACACGAAAAATAAAAATGTATGCATACTTCCCATTACCAAATACTATATGCAAACAACGGGCGAATTTTATAACTTAACGAACGTTCCCAAAAGGCTTTGGGAGATCGTGTTATCTCTAAAGACATAATTATTTGACCTTTCAAATATGCAAAAATAGCTATCTAAAAGAACAAAATAGCTATCTCAGAATTTTTTCGGACGATTTTGGGAAAAAAGTGACCTCGCGCGGAGCCTAGTTGTCCAAATTTTTTTGGTCAATTAAAAAAGACGCTATAAGTTTTTAATTCCGTTAGAATGAACCCTCTCCAGACGTTCCAGGACTACTGGGTTGAAAGAATCTACCCGGAAAAAAAATAAACGCTCATCCATGATCTTTCTAGTGGCAAAAGCTTAGGTAGGGTATTTTGAAAAAGTGAATCTGATTGTGTGATTTAAATTCAAATTGTATGACTCCTTGGGGGATTCTTCCCGTTTAAAAAAAATACAGATTTTCTCAGGCATGTAGCTTTTGATGAGTAAAACTAAACTTAATGAAACTTATATATTTGGAATCAGCATAAGAATTTCATTCTTCTGATGCATTCATTGGTATCAATATTCTGTTTTTAGAGTTTTAGTTAACATTGAGCTGGATTGCTCTTTACTTACAGTTCGTTAGGGCGAACTGTTTGATTTTTGATCGTTTTTCAAATAGCACCAGAAAATCTGGCTCCACCTCCACGGGGAATTATCCCTCCCCACGGAAATATTCTTTGGACAATTCATTCCTGGGAATACTTTACCCCGGAAAATCACCCTCAACACCTCCACGCGTCAGTAAAGACAAAGCAAGACATATAACGGAATTTCCTGAAAGCGATTCGGAAAAATTCACTCAGTATACTACATTCCCTAAGAATTTAACCCCCTGGTGAATTCCCTTTCTATGAAAACTTTGTATTATGAAAAGTCCTCCCAGCAAAAAATTCATCCTCTCCTCCCCACCTGAAATTTATGCATACTTCTCAAATACTAATACTATATTATATTCATCATGTTATATCCAGAGACATAGTTATTGGATATTTCAAATATACTGAACAAAATAACGGTCTCAGAATCCTGGTCAGACGATTTTTGGAAAAAAGAGGCGTGAGAGGGTACCTAGTTACCCTTAAATTTTTGGTCACTTAAAAAGGGCACTATAACTTTTGATTTCTGTCAGAATGAGCCTTCACCTATCTTTTAGCAACACTGGATCGATACGATTACCCCTGAAGAAAAAAAAAAACATCCGAGATCTTTCCTCTGGCAAAAAGTACAAAATAACCTAATTTCGTAGATAGGAGATTGAAATCTCTAAAGTACGGTTCTCTTATGTACTGATTGTGATGGTATGATTTTCATTAAGATTCTATGAATTTTAGGGTGTTTCGCCTTTTTACGAAAATATGGCAATTTTCTCAGGCTGGTAACCTTTTATGGGTATAATTAAACTCATATATTTAAAATCAGCATAAAAAAATACAATTCTTATATCGAGATATGCAATTCACTACCACCAATTCTTCTACCATCATGTTGCAGTAAGTCCTTGGAAACCAAGCAGTTATGTAAATTGCTTTTCTGTTGTTTTTAGCTGATTCACATCGTGTAATTTTCTACTCGGTAGAATTTTAGAAGTTGTTGGGATCAAGACTGTTGATTCTGGTATAAGAAAATGGGGCACTTTTCTCTAAAACAAAACCTTTCACTAGAGTCAATGTACTGGTGTTGGCTTAGAAGATATGATGTATCTTTCACTACATCGGTTTCTTACTCTTTTGTATAGAACAGAATTTAGAACATCGATGTTAAGAACTTAGAAAGGGACTCGATCGTATGCAAATAGTTTAGAAGGCAATCAGTCTCCATCTCATGCCCTTTTTCTTCCCCAGGTATTCAGTAGCTGCCCTTGGAATCATATTGGTCCCATTCTACTGAATGTTCAAAGGGCAAAAATGTGTGCTAGGGGAAGTGTCCCATATAGCCCTAAAGGGAAGGCCCCAAGATTACACAAATAACCAATAAATTATAGATATTTTTTCGGAAAGTTGGCCCTGTTGCAATCTAATAAGATCAGAAAAAGTATTTCTTTAATGCAGGAATGACCTAAATATGGATTTTGTAATCAAACAAGTGGCATAACATAGCCATGTTCAATCTGAGGACTTACTCTGTGCAAAAACAAGCCAAAATCCAACTTGGTGCAAAAATATGCTAAGCACTGACATAAAGCAAATACTAGATCTACGTTGCATGGGCAACGTGAGGTGTTGTGGCAACCTTTGCTTCGCCACTTTACTTGGCCATAACACTTTACTTGGTTTCGCCAAGTAAAGTGTTGTGATAGCAGTATTTTGGTTTTTTTTCCTCACTTCGATTAAACGCTAAAGGTGTTAATCTGTAAGGATCTTTAAATAAATACTAGGTAAACCAAATCGTAAACGTTACAAACCCCTCATTGCAATTAGCAAAAGTTGCAAACCCCTCGTCTGAAAATGATTGTAGCCTAAAAGCTTATTATTACTTACAAGTCCCCTATATGTCTTACCACAGGAACCAAATTGGTTCTACCATCAAATACACCGGAAACACATAATAGGTACACCAACTAGCAAAAGTTGCGAACCTCTCATTACCGAAGTTGATTGTAAGCTAACAGCCGACTGCTGCTCAAAACTCAAAACTCCCATATATGTCTCTCAATTGGTATCAGCCTATTTTTTTTTTTCAGTATGTACCTTACTACTGAAGTTGTCAACCCCTTAAAACTTTCAAACTGGTATATATCATGAAAGAATTTTTCTACCAAAACACGGATGACATATACTTAGATCAGCTCGTCAAGAAAGATGTTTCTAACATCGTCACTTAGAAAAGAGCAGAGAATAAACTCTAAATTTTCTTAGTAATAAGAAAATTTTTAAGGTTTAAGAGGCACAACTGATACCCTTTCTGGATCGGCCTATTTGTGGTGTCAGTGTGTATCTTACAACTGAAGTTGTCAACCCCTATAAACTTTCAAACTGATATATCTCGTGAAGGAATTTTTCTACCAAAAAATTGATGACATGTACTGTGATCAGATTATTAAGACCTATCGACTGCCGTCGAAAAAAAATAGCTGACTCTCTCTTAGTTCAAAAGCTGACTTCTGTGCCGTAGGCCAAGTTTCTAACTTCATTACTTAGAAAGGAGCTTTCCTAGAATGTCGCGAGAGGGCTCATTCTAACGTAAATTGGAATTTCTGCTGCCTCTTTTCAGTGATAAGAATTAGAGGGTATCAAGGCCCCCTCCCACGCTCATTTTTTCCAAAAAGGCACCGGATCAAAATTTTGAAAGTATAGATAAAAAATTTGTTCAGTATTGACGGAAAACCTAATAATGATGTCTTCGAGCACGCCTTAATCCCCCTCAGTCCACAATTGCTTACATATAGCAATGATTATTTGGAAGCGTACAGAAGTTTTCAGGTGGACTTTTTTGGGGTGGGGATGGGTCGGGGATTAAGTAGAAGGATCTTTTCATGGAGAAATTTATCATGAGGGAAGAGAAGTTCCATGAAGGGGTGCCGGATTTTCTAGCATTATTTAAAAAAAGGAAAATAAATCCTTTTTTTCAACTGGAATTAAGGAGCAGCATTAAAACTTAAAACAAACAGAAAATAATACGCATATAAGGGGGTTCGTCTCTTTCACAATACCTTGATCTTTACGATAAAGTATTTCTAAGTATTTTCAAATATTTATTCTACGGCTTGTGTCATTCAGGGGTCATTCTTAAAGAACTGGGACGAAATTCAAGCTTTAGTGTTAAGAGTGACATACTGACGAGGGGGCGAGGTCCCTCATATAAGTAATAAAAATATACAAATATAGAAGTTCGTTTGGTAATTCAATTTGTAAGTTACGTATATTTATTACTAATAAAAATTTTCATAAAAAAATCAAAGCGTTCTAGTTGCATTTTTAAGTAACCAGAAATGGGTAGGGAAACTAGCCCTCCTCCCCCACCTCTTTTATTATCAAAATCGTACGATCCAAACTATGAGAAAGCCATTAAGCTAAAAAAAATTAATAACACTAAAAATATGCAAATATCGTTTTAATTATTCATGGGCGGTGAGCCAAAATCATAACATGCATTAGTTCAAACATATTCAGAAATCAAATTAAAACAAAAGTTTTATTAACTGTAAGTAAGGAGCAGCATTCAAACTTAAAACGAACAGAAATTACTCCGTATATGAAAGGAGTTGCCCCCTCCTCTCTTTGAGCTCGCTCTTTGAGCTAGTTTTTTAAAGTAGAACTGCGACAAAGAGTTAAATTTTTGCGACAAAGAGTCAAAATGATGGCTTACATTTGGTAATGCCAAAGCTGCATGTCTACGAACCTTTTTATGTGGTTGATTGTGTTGGGTTTTACTGTTTGTCCTTGGTGATTGGATGGGTGACTATGGTCAAGGCCTCGTTCAAGGGCTTATCTATCTTAATCAACCTTTATCACCTTATTATATAGTAAACACAGTAATAAATATCAATCAGCTTTGAGAACTCAAAATAAATATATTTTTAATTATTTCAATAGTTCATAATTCTGGTAGGAATACAGGACCCTTTTAAATCCGGGACCTCATTAGGCCCAGTTTCTCTAATTGACCCCTTTCCTTGTCTAGAAAAATTTTGTATAGAGAACGTGAGGTTGAAGAAGGGACATATCCCCTCCAATGCGGAAGAATTTCTATTTGTTTCAAGTTTTAATTTTGCTCCCTGCTAAAAAACTTGCTTTATTTTTAATCAAACAGTTCCTGGTAACGAATCGAACAGTTCGAGGTAACGAACTGTAATAAGGAGCGACCCGGCTCTATAGTAACCAAAACTCTAAAAAATAGACTTTTGATATCAATAGCTACATCAAAAGAATTGCATTTTAATACTGATTTTAAATGTATAAATTTCATCAAGTTTGGTATTACTTATCAGAAGTAACAAACCTGAAAAAATCTGCGCTATTTTAGAAAATAGGGGGAAACACCCCCTAAAAGTCATAGAATCTTAAAAAAAATCACAAAATCAGATTCAGCGTATCAGAGGACCCTATTATAACAGTTTCAAGCTTCTATCTAAAGAAAATAGGGAATTTTCTATTTTTGCCAGAAGGCAGATCATGGATGGGTGTTTATTTTAATTTTTTTTTCCACGTGTGATCGTATCGACCCAGTGATCCTAGAATGTTGCGAGAGGACTCATTGTAACGGAAATGAAAAGATCTAGTTCCCTTTTAAAGTGACCAAAAAATTGGAAGACGCCTAGGCCCTCTTCTACGCTAATTATTTTCCAAAAGTCACCGGACCATAATTCTGAGATAGCCATTTTATTCAGCGTAGTCGAAAACCTTATAAATATGTCTCTGGGGACGACTTAGGCTACTCCCCAGAGTCCTCGTGGGAGGGGCTACAAGTTACAAACCTCGACCAGTGCTTACATATAGTATTGGTTATTGGGAAGTATACAGACGTTTTCAGGGGGGATTGTTTCGTTTGGGGAGGGGTTGAGAAGAGGGAAATATGTTGAGGGAACTTTTCATCGAGGAATTTGTCATGGGGGAAGAAAATTCCCATGTAGGGAACGCAGGATTTTCCAGTATTATTTAAAAAAAAAGAATGAAAAAATAAATCTGAAAAAGTTTTTTCAACTGGAAATAAGGAGCAGAATTAAAACTTAAAATGGACAGAGATTATTACGTATACGAGTTTCTCACCACCTCCTAATATCTCGCTCTCTACGCTAAAGTATTTTTAGTAATTTCAACTATTTATTCTACGGCTTTTGTGATTCAGGGGTCATTCCTAAGGAATTGGGACAAAATATAAGCTTTAGTGTAAAGAGCGAGGTATCGACGAAGGGTGAACACCCTCATATGCGTAATAAAAAAATACGAATATAGAAGCTCGTTACGTAAGTTTTAGTTGCCTTTTTAAGTAATCAAAACATTGGAGGGCAACTAGGCCTCCTCCCTCGCTTCTTTTTTCTCAAAATCTTCCGATTAAAACTATGAGAAAGCCATCCAGCCAAAAAAAATTAATATGCAAATTTTGTTTTAATTATTATGCGGAGAGCCAAGATCAAAACATGCATTAATTCAAAAACGTCCAAAAATTAAATAAAAAAAAGTTTTTTCGGTTGAAAGTAAGGAGCGACATTAAAACTTAAAACGAATAGAAATTACTCCGTATATGAAAGGGGCCTTTCCTCGTCAACGCCCGGCTCTTTACGCTAAAACTTTTTTTTTGTTTTACAAAGTAGAGTTAAGAGAAAGAGTCAAACTTTAGCGTAAAGAACGAGGCGTTGATGAGGAAGCAGCCCCTTTCATATACGGTGCATTTTCTGTTCGTTTTAAGTTTTAATGTCGCTCCTTAATTTCATTTAAAAATTTTTCTTTTATTTAATCGTTTAATAAATCAATCTAAGGAATGCTAAATAATTGAAAAAAGAAATCACGGTCTTTTACAAATTAATAAACCAAAAACCCAAGGTTTTTCTGCCACGAAACACCGGTCAAAATTGAATTGCCTAAAAAATATTTCGATTCAATAACCTGGGTATTTCCACATTAGACACATTTACTCTGAAGTTAAGTCAATCTATTGGACTTTCTTCTGATATACAGATAAACATTTGAGCATCTTGAAATTAAAAAAAGAAAAGACAAGTTCTTTTTTTAACTGAAAGTAAGCAGTGACATTAAAACTCAAAACAAATAGAAATTATTCTGCATACTAAGGGGGAATTCCCTTGTCAACATCTGGCTCAATACGCTAAAGCTTTTATTGTTTAAAAGAGTAGTGTTGTGACAAAGAGCAAAATTTTAGAGTAAAGAGTGAGGTGTTGAGGAGGAGATGGGCTTTTTCATAGACAGAGTAATTTTTGTTTGTTTAAGTCTTAATGTCACTCTCTACTTTCAGGTATTTTTTTATTTGTGAACGTTTTTCAACTAATGGAGGTTTGAATTCGGCTCACTGTACATAAAAATTATAACAAAATTTGTGAACTAATTTTGGCAGATTTATTCTGTATATGAATGGTTGCCCCTATCTAAAAACTTTGCTCTTTACGCTAAAGCAGTTGGCATTTTTAAAAAAGCTTCCTATTCTAGTTAAACAGCCCGTTTGTTTCATCAGCCGCCCTTCAGAAATTGGTATAAACAGTCAAAATTCAGTGTAAAGAACAAGGCAGTGAGTAAGGGGCAACCCGTCATATATAGAATAATTTCTGTTTGTTTTTAAAGTAATGTAGTATTCCCAGTACTAAAAAAGGGAAAACCCTTGGGCCAATGTTCTTATTTTAGGACAATTACGGTGTCACCGGTTTTGTGCAAAGATTTCGAGTTCCTAATTATTGACGAGAAATCTGAGAAGTGTTATACACCGTATAACCCATTCGACCTCAAGAAAGGACTAGGCCGCAACCATACACACCATTTGATTGCTAATTTACTTCTACATGCTGAAGAAAATAATAAGGTATTACATTTTGCTGAGTTAGACTTAAGTAGAGCCTTTGAAACGGGTAGATATCTGCGTATGTTATTGACTGCTTATAAAAGCAGGGTTAATATTTCTCTCATCCAATTGATACATGATATGTTTGCCCTCTTATAACCTATATCCAAAAATAAAACCTCGCGTTCAGCTCTTCTGCTTAGTCTGAGTCTTAGTCTTCCCAATAAAAGTGCTCTTGTACTGAAAGCGGGTGACTTTACGTACACTCACCCTAGCGGATCAGTTTCTAACCTTGATCATGTCCTTGTATCTAGCGGTATTTTTAGTAGCTCATTAACAGTAGATGTGCTAAGTGAATTTCTTGTTTCTGACCATTTACCGCTATCGTTCCGAATCAGTGCACCATTTTATCAAATGCACTCAAATCGACCTTTAAAATGGAGAACAATCATTGAATGGAGTAAAACTGATTTGACTCAGTATCAGTACTGGCTCGATAATCTACTTTCGAAGATAAAAATACCTTTTGACTTGCTCCAAACATCAGTGTCTATTCCCACGTCTGAAATTCGTCTAAAACTAAATATGTACTCGTCACTTATTTCCCATGCGCTACTACAAGCGGAATCGCACTTTGTCCCTCGATCCAGAGTCCGTGCTGGGTCACAAGTTGAGGGCTGGTCCAGGAACCCATCCCTTGTTGAAGCCTGCCAGAATGCCAAATTTTGGCTAGGCATATGGATAGAATGCGGGAGACCCAAGAATGGCTTAGTGAACCAAATGCGGATTTCCACAAGGCGCCATTTTTCCAAAGAACTGCAAAAACATAGAGCCGCTATTCGTTCTGATTTTTCAGAAAAGGTAATGAGTAATCCGACACTTCTGTGGAAAAGTTTGACCCGCAACCAGAGTGAAAGAAACGCACGGTCAGCTCATATTTCTGCTGAGCATTTTTTTAAAGATTTTTCAGAACCTGATTCCATAGTGGAATATCCCCTTGAATGTGATCTCAATCCGATACTATCAAAAAAGACTAAGCCCACATTTATTGTTTCACTGTCTGATATTATAAATTCTGCGCAAAAAATTAAGAAACCCTTTTCCAGGGGTAGAGATAATATTTGTGCTAAACATATTCTTCTTAGAAGTCCCCTACTACTTGGTCACCTTGATCTCATGTTCCAAAAAGGTGTTCACAACTGAAATAGGTGTTCGCAACTGAAATAATTCCAACCTCGTTCTCTTCTGATCGTCTTACTCCTGTTCCAAAAAAAATAAATTGCTGAATGAGTGTTCTTCATATCGCCCTATTACGGTTGCTACTACTTTCTGCAAGATTTTTGAAACACTCATAATGCCGGAACTTACAGATAAATGCTACATGCCGCCATATCAGATTGGCTTCCAAAAAGGCCTAGGGTGTGCCCACGCGCTTACTGCAATATCGTCAATACTTATAGATGATGATAAGTCTAGTGATTTGCTCGTCCTAGGAAGTCATGATGTAAGCCATGCTTTCGACTCTCTGATTCACGCACAAATTCTTCTTGAGATATATAAGCGGGGAGTTGACACTTCTGCCATTCGTGCTTTGTATGATATGTATAACCATCTTGCTGTTGTAATCAGGCTACCTGATGGGACCATAACACGCTTCGTTTTTCCAGTCCGTCGGGGCGTCGACAGGGTGCCCTTACCTCTCAAGTTGCCTTTAATAACTGTAAACTGAACATCCAATCCAGCGCAGTTCCTTCGTGCATTTTAAAAGGGATTGATGTGTCACTTATCGCTTATGCAGATGATATTTTTAACCCCAGTCGAACAGTACAGTCGTTCGAAAGAAATTATGCTATTTAAGTAAAGAATATGCTAAGATTAACCTTACATTCAATAGAGAAAAATCGGACGTGGTTCTGTTCAACTGGGTTGAAACTCGAGCAGGATTTACTATTAATCTCGACGGCACGCCAGTTTCCCTAAAATCAGAACTGAAATATTTAGGGCTTCTTATCGGTGACACTCTTAAAGCAATTAGAAGGCTCTTGATCCTTCATTTCCAACGTCGAACACCAGCTGCATACGGAAACTTGGTATCAAACAAACTTTGACTCAACCGCAAACTGCTAGCGAAACTTTACAATGCTTCCGCACTCCCGATTTTCCTATACCTTGCACCTTTTTGGCGTACGTTTACGATAACTTAGACGAAGGAGCTTCGGCGAATCTATTTCCGGTATGTCAAATACCTGCTTGGCCTTCCACCATGATCAAGCAATTCGTGGGTCGTTAAAAGATACGGCATCATAGACCCGAATGCTTCTATCAGAAAAAGCATAGAAGCTTAAAATAGTAGAATTGGTCGGTACCCATGGAGCGCTATTTTGATTCAATGAATGTTTCGCTTTTGTATGTTTTAATTGTTTTTAAGTAAGGTGAAGTGTTGCAAAGTTTTTTGTGTAGTTTTTTAGGTCATTTTCTTTTTCATCTTGTCTTTTATTCACATTATACTCCGTTTTTCATGTGTATTATAACGGGTTATAAATAAATTCAATTCAATTACTGGTGAAAGCACCTATGAAATACTCCTTCGTTAATAATGTTTGTTCTTACATGTAGTTACTCTTAATTTTTTTTTCCTGACAGTATTTCTTTGTTTTGGTTTCGTGTGTATTTGTCAAGATTTATTTGTTTCTTTCCCTTTTTTTTCTTTATGCTCTAACAGTGTTTTATTTTTCATTTATGATGGGCAATAAATTTATACATCTTTACGTACATACATGATTGTTTGTCTAATTGTTTACATAATTGTTTATATGACTGTTTATTCAATTTCTGTTCATTTTGGGTTTCATTTATTCTTTCAACAGTAATTTCTGGTTGTTTGAGTTTGAGTTATTGTAGGTTACTATTCTTTCTGATCTTAAGTTTAATATGGCCTTTACTTTTCTTTAAGAAACATTTTATTCGGATTTTTTTTTAAATTAATTATCAAGAAAGAATTGTTTTCTAACTTTACGCTGTCCAAATACTTTTTACCATCCCCCTTAATGTGTAGATATATAGTCCAATCTTTATAAGTCTAAGGCGTCATGTCACCCGTCACTTGTCTTTGTGGCTCTGAAACCGGTTTACTCGTATCTAATTGAAGCGTTATCCTTGACCAAGTTCCGTTTAATTATCAAGTACTCATCTCTTATGAAGAACCATCAGAAACATAGCTTCGTGCCCAAACCCCGTGAAACCCTACCTCCATCCCATTCATTTCATCCCCTTTGGCAACCCTATCAATTTGACTCTGGTTTGAGAGTTCTTACATGTAAAAACTTTCCTGAAATAAATCGTAATTGTTCTCCTTTGCTGTCCCCAAGAACTAGTTTCGCCTTCCAAATCGACCCCATAACCCTAAACAAAAACCTTGCCCAAGAATCACAGAAATTCATCAACTGTCACGTTTTTAAAATCGCATTAAATTTCCTAAATTTTAATTACTAATCCTGAAATACTTTATTTTAACAAGGTTACTGAACTTGAGGTGCCATCAAAATTGAATCAAATTGAAGTTATAGTTATAATATAATTGCGGTCCCAGGACTCAGATTCCTCAGATTCATCACTAACCTTAAGTTGACATAAAGTTGCCTCTGGGCTGTTCACCTTCCTGTAATAGTCACTGGCTTGCATAAGGCTTTCTACTGCTTCAAATGAATTGCTATCAATTTGTTGAAGAGTTGTGATTTTTTCACAGACTTTCCAACTTCTTCCCAATTGTCTAGTCTCACAAATGTTGGCAGCGCTTTTGTATAAAAAAAGAAGAAGTTTTTTTTAGCTGCAAGTAAGGAGCGACATTAAAACTTAAAACGAACAGAAATTATTCCGCACATGAAAGGGGTATCCCCTCCTCAACGCCTGGCTCTTTACGCTAAAGTTTGACTCTTTCTCACTACCCTTCTTTTAATAAATTAAAAAACTTTAGCGTAACGAGTGAGACGTTGAGGAGAGGACAACTCCTTTCTTATACGGAATATTTTCTGTTCGTTTGACGTTTCAATGTCGCTACTTACTTGAAGTTAAAAAAACTTGTTTTTTTTTTATTTAATTTATGAACATTTTTGAATTAGTCCCTGTTTTGATTTTGGCTCACCGCGCATAAATGATTAAAACGAAATTTGCATATTCATTTTTTTTTGCGTCTAAATGGCTTTCTCATAGTCTTAATCGGACAATTTGATTTAACATAAAGGGGTGGGGGAGGAGGACTAGGGCCCTCCAATTTTGGTTACTTAAAAAGGCAACTAGAACTTTTTATTTTTTTACAAACGTTTTTAATAGTAATAAATATACGTAACTTACGTAACGAACTTCTATATTTTTATATTTTATTACGTATATGAAACAGTTCACCCCCTCTTCAATACCTCGCTCTTTACACTAAAGCTTGAATTTTGTCCCAATTCTTTAAGAATGATCCTTGAATCACCGACGCCGTAGAATAGATAGTTGAAATTACTAAAAATAATTTAGCAATAAGAAATATAAATTAAAAATAAGAAGATGTGAATAAAAATAAGAGTTAGGCACTGTAAAGGAGATGAATCCCCTTATTTACGTAATAATTTTTGTTCTTTTAGGTTTAAATGCTGCTCCTTACATCCAGCTGAATTTTTTTTTTCCCATTGTTTTTTTTTCAAATAATGCTAGAAAATCCTACAGCCCCTACATGGAAATTCTCTTCCCTCATGATTAATTTCTCCATGGAAAGATCCTCCCATGTAACCCCCTCCTCTGACCCCCCCCCCACTCAAAACGAAATAATCCCTCCGAGAATGTCTGTACACTTCTCAATAACCCTTATTACATTTAAACAATGGTCAAGGTTTGCAACTTTCAGCCCCTCCCCCAAGGACTGTGGGGGATTAAGTCGGCCTGAAAGACATAATTATTAGGCTTTTAGACTATGCTGAACAGACTAGGCTATCTCAGAATTTTGATCCTGTGACTTTGGAGAAAAATAGCGCGTGGGAGGGGGCTTAAGTACCCTCTAATTTTTGGGTCCCTTAGAAAAAGGCACTAGAACTTTCAATTTACGTAAGAATGAGCCCTCTCACGACATTGTAGGACCACTGGGTCGATACAATGACCCCTGGTGAAGAAAAAACAAAAAACAAATAGACACGCATCCGTAATCTGTCTTCTGGTAAAAAATACAAAATTCCTTATTTTCAAACAGTTCGTTTTAACGAACTGTAGCAAGGAGTGACCCGGCTCAATAGTAAATTAAACTCTAAAAAACGGAATTTTGATGCTAAAATATACATCAAAAGAAGCGGATTTTTATGCTGATTTTCAATATATAAGTTTCATCAAATTTAGTCTTTGTTATCAAAAGTTACGAGTCTGAGAAAATTTGTCTTATTTTGGAAAATAGGGAGAAACACCCCCTAAAAGTAATAAAATCTTCACGAAAATCACACCATGGTATTCAGCGTATCAGAGAACCATATAGCAAAAATGTCATGCTCCTATCTACAAAAATGTGGAATTTCGTATTTTTTGCCAGAAGACGGATCACGGGTGCGTGTTTATTTGTTGTTGTTTTTTTCTTTTTTTTCAGGGGTCATCGTATCGACCAAGTGGTCCTAGAATGTCGCAAGAGGGCTCATTCTAACGGAAATGAAAAGTTCTAGTGTCCTTTTTAAGTGACCAAAAATTGGAGGGCACTTAGGCCCCCACCCACACTAATTTTTTCCCAAAGTCAACGGATCAAAATTTTGAGATAGCCATTTTGTTCCACATAGTTGAAAACCAGAATACCTATGTCTTTGGGAATGACTTACTCCCCAAAGTCCCTGGGGAAGGGACTGCAAGTTACAAACTTTGAACAGTGTTTACATACAGTAATGGTTATTGAGAAATGTACAGACGTTTTCAGGGGGTTTTATTTTCGGTTTGGGGGGTTGGGTCCTTGGAGGAATATTTCACGGGGGAAAAGAAATTCAATGAAAAAGGCGAAGGATTTTCTAGCATTACTAGAAAAAATAAACATGAAAAAGTTTTTTCAATTGGAAGTAAGGAGTAGCATTAAAACTTAAAACGAACAGAGATTATTACGCATATGAGAAGGTTCTTCTCATCCTAAATACCTCGTTCTTTATGCTAAAGTATTTTTAGTAGTTTCAACTATTTATTCTACGGCCTTTCTGATTCAGGGGTCATTCTTAAAGAATTGGGACAAAGCTTAAGATTTAGTGTAATGAGCGAGGTATTAACGAGGGGACAAAGCCCCTCATATACATAATAAAAATATAAAAATAGAAAAGTTTGCTACGTAAGTTAATTCTTAAGTTACGTATATTTTTTACTAATAAAAACGTTCGTTAAAAATTAAAAAATCTAGTTGCCTTTCTAAGTAACAAAAAAATAAAGGGTAACTAGGCCTCCCTCCCCGCCCTTTATTTCTCAAAATCATCTGATCAACACTAAGAGAAAGACATTTAGCCAAAAAAAGAATTAAAATGCAAAGTTCATTTTAACAATTTATGTGCGGAGAGCCAAAATCAAACATGCATTAATTCAAAAACGTTCATAAATTAAATAAAAAAACAAGTTTTTTAACTGAAAGTAAGGAGCAACATTAAAACTTAAAACGAACAGAAATTACTCCGTGTATGAAAGGGGCTGTTTCCTTCTCCACGCCCCGCTCTTTACGCAAAAGTTTGACTCTGCCACAATTTTACATTTCAAACAATTAAAAACTTTAGCGTTAAGAGCGACGCCTGGAGAAGGAAACAGCCCCTTTCATATACGGAGTAATTTCTGTTCGTTTTGAGTTTTATTGTTGCTCCTTACTTTCAGTTAAAAAAACTAGTTTTTTTATTTAATAGTAGATAGGAGCTTGAAACGTCTACAAATCTCTGATACACTCTCTGATTTGTTGACTGTTGAAACGCTTTTTGTTGCCTCGGGCGGATGATTATGTCGAATCAGTCATCATAGAATATTGGAAAAGTGCTCATTGAAATGAAAATTGAAAGTCGGAAAAACTTCTAATTTTCGTCAGAATGAGCCCTCTCGTTATAATCTAGGACCACTGGGTCGGTACGATAACCCCTGGAAAAAAGTAAATAAAAATAAATAAACAATGTAAGGATCCTTGCCTCACAGAGGTCGGGGGAGCATGACGGTCCCAAGTCTGAAAATGAAGAGGGTTGGGCTGTGGGCTTGCAACCCACACCCGGGACCTTGAGGGGCAACCCTCAGGGGAAAAACAACTGCAACTGAAACGTCTAAATCAGCCTCGGATACATCACCTCCCCAGATAACGACCCCTGCATGCCCCCAGAACCGATTTTTGACTGAGAAACAGAATCTAAAGATGGGTTTTTTGGAACGTGAGAACGATGAACCAGATATCCAAGACAGATCTAGTTCTTAAATAGATTAGACAATACCTCATCGATATGCTCGTTCTCAGTGAAATAAGGTGGACTGGAAATGGACTAGAGAAGTTCGGTGATGGATATGTCATGGCATTTAGTGGTCACCCTTCCGTCCACTGCGCTGGTGTAGGACTTCTGATGTCGCCACTTGCACACAAAGTAATGACAAACTGGAACCCAGTTAACGAACGTATAATGAAAGCTCGCTTCGTATCAAATCACACAAAAATGACCACCATCGCATGCTACGCTCCAACTAACGAAGCTGATGAAGAGGAGAAAGATGCTTTCTATAACATGCTACACTCGGTCACCAAAGACGTTCCCAGGCATGATGTACTCTGCGTGGTTGGCGATCTAAATGCTAAAGTTGTTGCAGACCGCCAGTACTGCCCTGAAGTTCTGGGCCCACATGGCATGGGAGAGATAAATGAGAATGGCACACTCCTAATTGATTATGCACTAAGCAACGATTTGATAATAGGTGGTAGTATATTCGACCATAAAACGATTCACAAGTACACATGGGTGTCCCCCGACGGCCGAACGAAGAATCAAATTGACCATTTCCTCATGTCAAGACGTTGGAGAAGTAGCCTATGTGACGTGAGGGGTTTTCGAGGAGCGGATGTTAATTCAGATCACATCCTGATGATAGCCGAAGTAAGAATCAAACTGAAAGCTCAGAAGCGGAAAACTAACACTGCATCACATAAACAATTTGACACCGATGAGCTGAAAGATCCTGACATCCGCAAAAACTTCTGCATATCTCTACATAACGGATTTGAAGCGATAAATCTGCTCGACGAAACCAATGACTTTGATGTTGAGAATACATGGACCTCAGTCAAGAGTGTGTACCATGACGTTGCGAAGGCCAACCTTGGCTTCAAGAAAAGAAAGAAAGAAGAATGGATATCGGATGACACCTGGAAGTACATCAGTAAACGCAAAGAGACCCGAACGCTTATCCTGAATACGTCGAGCCCAGAGCAAAAAGCCCAATTACAGCTCCCCTACAAAGAAGAGGATAAAGCGGTGAAAAGAAGTGCCAGGAAAGACAAAAGAATTGCCATTAAGAGAAACACAGCGCTTGCAGAAGAAGCTGCAAAGAAAGGAGACTCAAAAATGGTTTATCGACTAACAAACGAGATAGTTGGAAAGAAAACAAATCGTACATCCCTTGTAAAAGATGAAAATGGAGACGTTATTTCGGATCCACAGAAATCTGACGAGAGATGGGCCTCATATTTCGAGAAATTCTTAAATAGGCCCAGACCTGATGATCCAGAAACAGTACCGGATGCGCCATTTTTAAAAATTGACGTAAGTGCTGACCCACCCAGCACGGAAGAAGTGACGACAGCTGTGAAAACGCTGAAAAATGGACGTGCACCTGGAGTCGATCGGATCACGGCAGAGATGCTGAAAGCGTCCCTTCGAGCCTGCATATTCGTATGGACTGCTCTTCTAGTGGCCATCTGGAACAACGAAAAAGTCCCAAAAGATTGGACACGAGGTATACTGGTCAAAATCTTCAAGAAAGGCAATGCACAAATTTGTGACAATTGGAGGGGCATCAATTTGACGTCTGTGCCTAGTAAAATACTAGCCTCAGTAATACTACAACGCCTAAGAGCAGCCCTAGACTCACATCTCAGGGAAGAGCAGCATGGGTTCCGACCTGGTAGGTCTTGCTCTGATCTTATTTTCATTCTTAGACTGATGGTGGAAGAGTCCAGAGAATGGAACAAAAAGCTGTACCTGCTCTTCATTGATTTTGAAAAGGCGTTCGATTCTGTTGACCGAGACACTTCATGGAAGATTTTGAAATATTACGGAGTACCTGATAAACTAGTCAAAATAATAATCGCAATATATGAGGATAGTGAATGCTGTGTACGCACAGAAAATGGGGACACGCGTTTCTTCAAGATAATGTCTGGCGTCAAACAAGGGTGTGTCCTAAAACCGTTTCTGTTTGTCATTGTAATGGACTATATTCTACGGCAGTCTTCAGGCATTGGAGTGAAGATTAGCAGCCGACAGATCTCCGATCTTGACTTCACAGATGACGTTGTTCTTCTTGAAGAAGCGAAACTGCGACTGCAGCTGCTACTCGACGCCATAGACGAAAAGGCCGAGAAAATGGGACTTGCGGTAAATGTCAGTAAAACAAAGAGTATGGCCACATCTTACTCCCCACTCACAAATGCAAAAATAAAACTATTGAGCAGGTCAAGGAATTTAAATATCTCGGGAGTTGGATCGAATACGATGGTGAAATAGCCTACGAAATCAAGAGGAAAATTGGACAAGCGACATCGGCATTTAGCAAGTTGAAACCAGTCTCGCGCTGTAGTAAATACTCTATGCGCTTGAAGCTCCTCCTCCTGAATAGCAATGTGATGTCCATCCTCCTCTATGCTAGTGAATGCTGGAAACTAAACACCCAGCTAGAGAAACGTGTCCTAGCCTTTGAAGACATGTGCCTTAGGAGAATCCTGAACATATCGTGGCAGGAAAAGGTTACCAACCTTTTCACATTCCTTTAATCACACAGAGCCTTTAATCACATTCTTTACCATATGCAATCATAAAATAGTCTAATATCTTCATTTTTTCCACATACATAGCTATTACCCCCGAAAACTAAAACTTTTGAAATAGGAAAAGAGCCTTTAATCACATTATTTACCATTTGCAATCATAAAATAGTCTAATATCTTCATTTTTTCCACGGACGTAGCTATTACCCCCGAAAACTAAAACTTTTGAAATAACAAAAAAGCCTTTAATCACATTCTTTACCATTTGCAATCATAAAATAGTCTAATATCTTCACTTTTTCCACAAACTTAGCTAGTAACCCCGAAAACTGAAACTTTTGAAATAGGAAAAGAGCCTTTAATCACATTCTTTACCATTTGCAATCATAAAATAGTCTAATATCTTCATTTTTTCCACGGACGTAGCTATTACTCCCGAAAACTAAAACTTTTGAAATAGGAAAAGAGCCTTTAATCACATTCTTTACCATTTGCAATCATAAAATAGTCTAATATCTTCACTTTTACCATAGACCTAGCTAATAACCCCGAAAACTAAAACTTTTGAAATAGGAACGTAGCTATTACCCCCGAAAATTAAGAATTTGAAATGGGAAAAGAGCCTTTAATCACATTCTTTACCATTTGCAATCATAAAATAGTATCTCCGAAACTAAGTCGGAGATATCTCCGAAACCGTAGCTATTATCTCCGAAAACTAAAACTTTTGAAATAGGAAAAGAGCCTTTAATCACATTCTTTACAATATGGAATCACAAAATAGTTTAATATTTTCATTTTTTCCACGGACGTAGCTATTACCCCCGAAAACTAAAACTTTTGAAATAGGAAAAGAGCCTTTAATCACATTCTTTACCATTTGCAATCATAAAATAGTCTAATATCTTCATTTTTTCCACAGACGTAGCTATTACCCCCGAAAACTAAAATTTTGAAATAGGAAAAGAGCCTTTAATCACATTTTTTACCATATGGAATCACAAAATAGTTTAATATCTTCATTTTTTCCACGGACGTAGCTATTACCCCCGAAAACTTAGACTTTTGAAATAGGAAAAGAGCCTTTAATCACATTCTTTACCATTTGCAATCATAAAACAGTCTAATATCTTCTTTTTTTCCACGGAAGTAGCTATTACCCTCGAAAACTAAAACTTTTGAAATAGGAAAAGACCCTTTAATCACATTCTTTACCATTTGTAATCATAAAACAGTCTAATATCTTCATTTTTTCCACGGACGTAGCTATTACCCCCGAAAACTAAAACTTTTGATATAGAAAAAGAGCCTTTAATCACATTCTTTACCATTTGAAATCATAAAATAGTCTAATATCTTGATTTTTTCCACAGACGTAGCTAATAACCCCGAAAACTAAAACTTTTGAAATAGGAAAAGAGCCTTTAATCATATTCTTTACCATTTGCAATCATAAAATAGTTTAAAATCTTCATTTTTTCCACGGACGTAGCTATTACCCCCGAAAACTAAGACTTTTGAAATAGGAAAAGAGCCTTTAATCACATTCTTTACCATGTGCAATCATAAAATAGTCTAATATCTTCATTTTTCCACAGACATAAATATTACCCACGAAAACCAAAACTTTTGAAATAGGAAAAGAGCCTTTAATCACCTTCTTTACCATTTGCAATCATAAAATAGTCTAATATATTCATTTTTTCCACACACACGTAGCTAATACCCCCGAAAACTAACTTTTGAAATGGGAAAAGAGCCTTTAATCACATTTTTTACCATTTGCAATCATAAAACATTCTAATATCTTCATTTTTTCCATGGACGTAGCTATTACCCCCGAAAACTAAAACTTTTGAAATAGGAAATGAGCCTTTAATCACATTCTTTACCATTTGCAATCAGAAAATAGTCTTATATCTTCAATTTTTTCCACACATAGCTATTACCCCCGAAAACTAAAACTTTTGAAATAGGAAAAGAGCCTTTAATCACATTCTTTACCATGTGCAATCATAAAATAGTCGAATATCTTCATTTGTTCCACAGACGTAGCTATTACCCCCGAAAACTAAGACTTTTGAAATAGGAAAAGAGCATTTAATCACATTCTTTACAATATGCAACCATAAAAAAGTCTAATATTTTCATTTTTTCCACAGACATAGCCATTACCCCCGAAAACTAAAACTTTTGAAATAGGAAAAGAACCTTTAATCACATTCTTTTACCATTTGCAATCATAAAAAAGTCTAATATCTTCATTTTTTCCACAGACGTAGCTATTACCCCCGAAAACTAAAACTTTTGAAATAGGAAAAGAGCCTTTAATCACATTCGTTACCATTTGCAATCATAAAATAGTCTAATATCTTAATTCTTTCCACAGACGTAGCTAATAACCCCGAAAACTAAAACTTTTGAAATAGGAATAGAGCCATTAATCATATTCTTTACCATTTGCAATCATAAAATAGTCTAATATCTTCATTTTTTCCAAGGACGTAGCTATTACCCCCGAAAACTAACACTTTTGAAATAGGAAAAGAGCCTTTAATCACACTCTTTACCATTTGAAATCATAAAATAGTCTAATATCTTCATTTTTTCCACAGACGTAGCTAATAACCCCGAAAACTAAAACTTTTGAAATAGGAAAAGAGCCTTTAATCACATTCTATAGCATTTGCAATCATAAAATAGTCTAATATCTTCATTTTTTCCACGGACGTAGCTATTACTCCCGAAAACTGAAACTTTTGAAATAGGAAAAGAGCCTTTAATCACATTCTTTACCATTTGCAATCATAAAATAGTCTAATATCTTCACTTTTTCCACAGACGTAGCTATTACCCCCGAAAACTAAAACTTTTGAAATAGGAACGTAGCTATTACCCCCGAAAATTAAGACTTTGAAATAGGAAAAGAGCCTTTAATCACATTCTTTACCATTTCAATCATAAAATAGTCTAATATTTTCATTTTTCCCACAGACGTAGCCATTATCCCCGAAAACTAAAACTTTTGAAATAGGAAAAGAGCCTTTAATCACATTCTTTACAATATGGAATCACAAAATAGTTTAATATCATCATTTTTTCCACGGACGTAGCTATTACCCCCGAAAATTAAGACTTTGAAATAGGGAAAGAGCCTTTAATCACACTCTTTACCATTTGAAATCATAAAATAGTCTAATATCTTCATTTTTTCCACAGACGGAGCTAATAACCCCGAAAACTAAAACTTTTGAAATAGGAAAAGAGCCTTTAATCACATTCTTTACCATTTGCAATCATAAAATAGTCTAATATCTTCATTTTTTTCACAGACGTATTTATTACCCCCGAAAACTAAAATTTTGAAATAGGAAAAGAGCCTTTAATCACATTTTTTACCATATGGAATCAAAAAATAGTTTAATATCTTCATTTTTTCCACGGACGTAGCTATTACCCCCGAAAACTTAGACTTTTGAAATAGGAAAAGAGCCTTTAATCACTTTCTTTACCATTTGCAATCATAAAACAGTCTAATATCTTCTTTTTTTCCACAAAAGTAGCTATTACCCCCGAAAACTAAAACTTTTAAAATAGGAAAAGAGCTTTTAATCACATTCTTTACCATGTGCAATCATAAAATAGTCTAATATCTTCATTTTTTCCACAGACATAGCCATTACCCCCGAAAACTAAAACTTTTGAAATAGGAAAAGAGCCTTTAATCACATTCTTTGCCATTTGCAATCATAAAATAGTCTAGTATCTTCATTTTTTCCAAAGACGTAGCTATTACCCCCGAAAAATAAAACTTTTGAAATAGGAAAAGAGCCTTCAATCACATTCTTTTACCATTTGCAATCATAAAAAAGTCTAATATCTTCATTTTTTCCACGGACGTAGCTATTACCCCCGAAAAATAAAACTTTTGAAATAGGAAAAGAGCCTTTAATCACATTTTTTACCATGTGCAATCATAAAATAGTCTAATATCTTCATATTTTCCACAGACGTAGCTAATAACCCCAAAAACTAAAAGTTTTGAAATAGGAATAGAGCCTTTAATCACATTCTTTACCATTTGCAATCATAAAATAGTCTAATATCTTCATTTTTTCCAAGGACGTAGCTATTACCCCCGAAAACAAACACTTTTGAAATAGGAAAAGAGCCTTTAATCACACTCTTTACCATTTGAAATCATAAAATAGTCTAATATCTTCATTTTTTCCACAGACGTAGTTAATAACCCCGAAAACTAAAACTTTTGAAATAGGAACAGAGCCTTTAATCACATTCTATACCATTTGCAATCATAAAATAGTCTAATATCTTCATTTTTTTCACATACGTAGCTATTACCCCCGAAAAAAAACTTTTGAAATAGGAAAAGAGCCTTTAATCACATTTCTTATCATATGGAATCACAAAATAGTTTAATATCTTCATTTTTTCCACGGACGTAGCTATTACCCCCAAAAATTAAGACTTTGAAATAGGAAAAGAGCCTTTAATCACACTCTTTACCATTTGAAATCATAAAATAGTCTAATATCTTAATTTTTTCCACTGACGTAGCTAATAACCCCGAAAACTAAAACTTTTGAAATAGGAAAAGAGCCTTTAATAACATTCTTTACCATTTGCAATCATAAAATAGTCTAATATCTTCATGTTTTCCAAGGACGTAGCTATTACCCCCGAAAACTAAAACTTTTGAAATAGGAAAAGAGCCTTTAATCACATTCTTTACCATTTGCAATCATAAAATAGTCTAATATCTTCATTTTTTCCACGGACGTAGCTATTACCCCCGAAAACTTGGACTTTTGAAATAGGAAAAGAGCCTTTAATCACACTCTTTTCCATTTGCAATCATAAAATAGTCTAAAATCTTCATTTTTTCCCCACACGTAGCTGTAGCTAATACCCCCGAAAACTAAAACTTTTGAAATAGGAAAAGAGCCTTTAATCACATTCTTTACCATTTGCAATCATAAAACAGTCTAATATCTCCATTTTTTCCACGGAAGTAGCTATTACCCCCGAAAACTAAAACTTTTGAAATAGGAAAAGAGCCTTGAATCACATTCTTTACCATTTGCAATCATAAAACAGTCTAATATCTTCATTTTTTCCACGGACGTAGCTATTACCCCCGAAAACTAAAACTTTTGAAATAGGAAAAGAGCCTTTAATCACATTTGTTACCATTTGCAATCATAAAATAGTCTATATCTTTATTTTTTCCACAGACGTAGCTAATAACCCCGAAAACTAAAACTTTTGAAATAGGAAAAGAGCCTTTAATCACATTCTTTACCATTTGCAATCATAAAATAGTCTAATATCTTCATTTTTTCCACAGTTGTAGCTATTACCCCCGAAAACTAAAACTTATGAAATAGGAAAAGAACCTTTAATCATATTCTTTACCATATGGAAGCACAAAATAGTTTAATATCTTCATTTTTTCCATGGACGTAGCTATTACCCCCGAAAACTAAGACTTTTGAAATAGGAAAAGAGCCTTTAATCACATTCTTTACCATGTGCAATCATAAAATTGTCTAATATCTTCATTTATTCCACGGACGTAGCTATTACCCCCGAAAACTAAAACTTTTGAAATAGGAAAAGAGCCTTTAATCACATTCTTTTACTATTTGCAATCATAAAAAAGTCTAATATCTTCATTTTTTCCACAAACACGTAGCTAATACCCCCGAAAAGTAAAACTTTTGAAATAGGAAAAGCGCCTTTAATCACATTCTTTACCATTTGCAATCATAAAATAGTCTAATATCTTCATTTTTTCCACAGTTGTAGCTATTACCCCCGAAAACTAAAACTTTTGAAATAGGAAAAGCGCCTTTATTCATATTCTTTACCATATGGAATCACAAAATAGTTTAATATTTTCATTTTTTCCACGGAAGTAGTTATTACCCCCGAAAACTAAGACTTTTGAAATAGGAAAAGTGCCTTTAACCACATTCTTTACCATATGCAATCATAAAATAGTCTAATATCTTCATGTTTTCCACGGACGTAGCTATTACCCCCGAAAACTAAAACTTTTGAAATAGGAAAAGAGCCTTTAATCACATTCTTTACCATTGGCAATCATAAAATAGTCTAATATCTTCATTTTTTCCACGGACGTAGCTATTACCCCCGAAAACTAAAACCTGTGAAATAGGAAAAGAGCCTTTAATCACCTTCTTTACCATTTGCAATCATAAAATAGTCTAATATCTTCATTTTTTCCACAAACACGTAGCTAATACCCCCGAAAACTAAAACTTTTGAAATAGGAAAAGAGCCTTTAATCACATTTTTTACCGTTTGCAATCATAAAATAGTCTAATATCTTCATTTTTTCCACAGACGTAGCTATTACCCCCGAAAACTAAAACTTTTGAAATAGGAAAAGAGCCTTTAATCACATTCTTTACCATGTGCAATCATAAAATAGTCTAATATCTTCATTTCTTCCACAGACGTAGCTATTACCCCCGAAAACTAAGACTTTTGAAATAGGAAAAGAGCATTTAATCATATTCTTTACAATATGCAACCATAAAATAGTCTAATATCTTCATTTTTTCCACAGACATAGCCATTACCCCCGAAAACTAAAACTTTTGAAATAGGAAAAGAGCCTTTAATCACATTCTTTTACTATTTGCAATCATAAAAAAGTCTAATATCTTCATTTTTTCCACGGACGTAGCTATTACCCCCGAAAACTAAAACTTTTGAAATAGGAAAAGAGCCTTTAATCACATTCTTTACCATTTGCAATCATAAAATAGTCTAATATCTTCATTTTTTCCACAGACGTAGCTAATAACCCCGAAAACTAAAACTTTTGAAATAGTAATAGAGCCTTTAATCACATTCTTTACCATTTGCAATAATAAAATAGTCTAATATCTTCATTTTCTCCACGGACGTAGCTATTGCCCCCGAAAACTAAAACTTTTGAAATAGGAAAAGAGCTTTTAATCACATTCTTTACCATGTGCAATCATAAAATAGTCTAATATCTTCATTTTTTCCAAAGACGTAGCTATTACCCCTGAAAAATAAAACTTTTGAAATAGGAAAAGAGCCTTTAATCACATTTTTTACCATGTGCAATCATAAAATAGTCTAATATCTTCATATTTTCCACAGACGTAGCTATTACCCCCAAAAACTAAGACTTTTGAAACAGGAAAAGAGCCTTTAATCACATTCTTTACCATATGCGATCATAAAATAGTCTAATATCTTCATTTTTTCCACAGACTTCGCTATTACCCCCGAAAACTAAAACTTTTGAAATAGGAAAAGAGCCTTTAAACACATTCTTTACCATATGGAATCATAAAATAGTTTAATATCTTCATTTTTTCCACGGACGTAGCTATTACCCCCGAAAACTAAGACTTTTGAAATAGGAAAAGAGCCTTTAATCACACTCTTTACCATTTGCAATCATAAAATAGTCTAATATCTTCATTTTGTCCACACACGTAGTTAATACCCCCGAAAACTAAAACTTTTGAAATAGGAAACGAGCCTTTAATCACATTCTTTACCATTTGCAATCGCAAAATAGTTTAATATCTTCATTTTTTCCACGGACGTAGCTACTACCCCCAAAAACAAAGACTTTTGAAATAGGAAAAGAGTCTTTAATCACATTCTTTACAATTTGCAATCATAAAATAGTCTAATATCTTCATTTTTTCCGTAGAAGTAGCTATTACCCCCGAAAACTAAAACTTTTGAAATAGGAAAAGAGCCTTCAATCACATTCTTTACCATTTGCAATCATAAAATAGTCTAATATCTTCATTTTTCCACGGACGTAGCTATTACCCCCAAAAACTAAAACTTTTGAAATAGGAAAAGAGCCTTTAATCACACTCTTTACCATTTGCAATCATAAAATAGTCTAATATCTTCATGTTTTCCACGAACGTAGCTATTACCCCCGAAAACTAAAACTTTTGAAATAGGAAAAGAGCCTTTAATCACATTCTTTACCATTTGCAATCATAAAATAGTCTAATATCTTCATTTTTTCCACACACGTTGCTAATACCCCCGAAAACTAAAACTTTTGAAATAGGAAAAGAGCCTTTAGTCACCTTCTTTACCATTTGCAATCATAAAATAGTCAAATATCTTCATTTTTTCCACAGACGTAGCTATTACCCCTGAAAAATAAAACTTTTGAAATAGGAAAAGAGCCTTTAAGGAAAAAATGAAGATTTTTTCCACAGACATAGCCATTACCCCCGAAAACAAAAACTTTTGAAATAGGAAAAGAGCCTTTAATCACATTCTTTTACCATTTGCAATCATAAAAAGTCTAATATCTTCATTTTTTCCACGGACGTAGCTATTACCCCCGAAAACTAAAACTTTTGAAATAGGAAAAGAGCCTTTAATCACATTCTTTACCATTCGCAATCATAAAATAGTCTAATATCCTCATTTTTTATACAAACTTAGCTAATAACCCCGAAAACTAAAACTTTTGAAATAGGAATAGAGCCTTTAATCACATTCTTTACCATTTGCAATCATAAAATAGTCTAGTATCTTCATTTTTTCCAAAGACGTAGCTATTCCCCGAAAACTAAAACTTTTGAAATAGGAAAAGAGCCTTCAATCACATTCTTTACCATTTGCAATCATAAAATAGTCTAATATCTTCATTTTTTCCACAAACGTAGCTAATACCCCCGAAAACTAAAACTTTTGAAATAGGAAAAGAGCCTTTAATCACATTCTTTACCATTTGCAATCACAAAATAGTTTAATATCTTCATTTTTTCCACGGACGTAGCTATTACCCCCAAAAACAAAGACTTTTGAAATCGTAAAAGAGTCTTTAATCACATTCTTTACAATTTGCAATCATAAAATAGTCTAATATTTTCATTTTTTCCGTAGAAGTAGCTATTACCCCCGAAAACTAAAACTTTTGAAATAGGAAAAGAGCCTTCAATCACATTCTTTACCATTTGCAATCATAAAATAGTCTAATATCTTCATTTTTTCCACGGACGTAGCTATTACCCCCGAAAACTAAGACTTTTGAAATAGGAAAAGAGCCTTTAATCACATTCTTTACCATTTGCAATCATAAAATAGTCTAGTATCTTCATTTTTTCCAAAGACGTAGCTATTACTTCCGAAAACTAAAACATTTGAAATAGGAAAAGAGCTTTTAATCACATTCTTTACCATTTGCAATCATAAAATAGTTTAATATCTTTATTTTTTCCAAAGACGTAGCTATTACCCCTGAAAAATAAAACTTTTGAAATAGGAAAAGAGCCTTTAATCACATTCTTTACCATGTGCAATCATAAAATAGTCTAATATCTTCATATTTTCCGCAGACGTAGCTATTACCCCCGAAAACTAAGACTTTTAAAATAGGAAAAGAGCCTTTTATCACATTCTTTACCATATGCAATCATAAAATAGTCTAATATCTTCATTTTTTCGACAGACATAGCTATTACCCCCGAAAACGAAAACTTTTGAAATAGGAAGAGAGCCTTTAATAACATTCTTTACCATTTGCAATCATAAAATAGTCTAATATCTTCATTTTTTCCACAGACGTCGCTATTACCCCCGAAAACTAAACTTTTGAAATAGGAAAAGAGCCTTTAATCACATTCTTTACCATATGGAATCATAAAATAGTTTAATATCTTCATTTTTCCACGGACGTAGCTATTACCCCCGAAAACTAAGACTTTTGAAATAGGAAAAGAGCCTTTAATCACACTCTTTACCATTTGCAATCATAAAATAGTCTAATATCTTCATTTTTTCCACACACGTAGCTAATACCCCCGAAAACTAAAACTTTTGAAATAGGAAAAGAGACTTTAAACACATTCTTTACCATTTGCAATCATAAAATAGTCTAATATCTTCATTTTTTCCACACACGTAGCTAATACCCCCAAAACTAAAACTTTTGAAATAGGAAAAGAGCCTTTAATCACATTCTTTACCATTTGCAATCATAAAATAGTTTAATATCTTCATTTTTTCCACGGACGTAGCTATTACCCCCGAAAACTAAGACTTTTGAAATAGGAAAAGAGCCTTTAATCACACTCTTTACCATTTGCAATCATAAAATAGTCTAATATCTTCATTTTGTCCACACACGTAGTTAATACCACCCGAAAACTAAAACTTTTGAAATAGGAAACGAGCCTTTAATCACATTCTTTACCATTTGCAATCGCAAAATAGTTTAATATCTTCATTTTTTCCACGGACGTAGCTACTACCCCCAAAAACAAAGACTTTTGAAATAGAAAAAGAGTCTTTAATCACATTCTTTACAATTTGCAATCATAAAATAGTCTAATATCTTCATTTTTTCCGTAGAAGTAGCTATTACCTCCGAAAACTAAAACTTTTGAAATAGGAAAAGAGCCTTCAATCACATTCTTTACCATTTGCAATCATAAAATAGTCTAATATCTTCATTTTTTCCACGAACGTAGCTATTACCCCCAAAAACTAAAACTTTTGAAATAGGAAAAAAGCCTTTAAATCACACTCTTTACCATTTGCAATCATAAAAAGTCTAATATCTTCATTTTTTCCACGGACGTAGCTATTACCCCGGAAAACTAAAACTTTTGAAATAGGAAAAGAGCCTTTAATCACATTCTTTACCATTCGCAATCATAAAATAGTCTAATATCCTCATTTTTTATACAAACTTAGCTAATAACCCCGAAAACTAAAACTGACAAAATGAAGATATTAGACTATTTTATGATTGCAAATGGTAAAGAGTGTGATTAAAGGCTCTTTTCCTATTTCAAAAGTCTTAGTTTTCGGGGGTAATAGCTACGTCCGTGGAAAAAATGAAGATATTAAACTATTTTATGATTGCAAATGGTAAAGAATGTGATTAAAGGCTCTTTTCCTATTTCAAAAGTTTTAGTTTTTGGGGGTATTAGCTACGTGTGTGGAAAAAATGAAGATATTAGACTATTTTATGATTGCAAATGGTAAAGAATGTGATTAAAGGCTCTTTTCCTATTTCAAAAGTTTTAGTTTTCGGGGGTAATAGCTACTTCCGTGGAAAACATGAAGATATTAGACTATTTTATGATTGCAAATGGTAAAGAGTGTGATTAAAGGCTCTTTTCCTATTTCAAAAGTTTTAGTTTTTGGGGGTAATAGCTATATCTGTGTAAAGAATGTGATTAAAGGCTCTTTTCCTATTTCAAAAGTTTTAGTTTTCGGGGGTAATAGCGACGTCTGTGGAAAAAATGAAGATATTAGACTATTTTATGATTGCAAATGGTAAAGAATGTTATTAAAGGCTCTCTTCCTATTTCAAAAGTTTTAGTTTTCGGGGGTAATAGCTATGTCTGTCGAAAAAATGAAGATATTAGACTATTTTATGATTGCATATGGTAAAGAATGTGATAAAAGGCTACGGAAAAAATGAAAATATTAGACTATTTTATGATTGCAAATTGTAAAGAATGTGATTAAAGACTCTTTTACGATTTCAAAAGTCTTTGTTTTTGGGGGTAATAGCTACGTCCGTGGAAAAAATGAAGATATTAAACTATTTGGTGATTGCAAATGGTAAAGAATGTGATTAAAGGCTCTTTTCCTATTTCAAAAGTTTTAGTTTTCGGGGGTATTAGCTACGTTTGTGGAAAAAATGAAGATACTAGACTATTTTATGATTGCAAATGGTAAAGAATGTGATTGAAGGCTCTTTTCCTATTTCAAAAGTTTTAGTTTTCGGGGAATAGCTACGTCTTTGGAAAAAATGAAGATACTAGACTATTTTATGATTGCAAATGGTAAAGAATGTGATTAAAGGCTCTATTCCTAATTGCAATCATAAAATAGTCTAATATCTTAATTTTTTCCTCACACATAGCTATTACCACCAAAAACTAAAACTTTTGCAATAGGAAAAGAGCCTTTAATCACATTCTTTACCATGTGCAATCATAGAATAGTCTAATATCTTCATTTTTTCGACAGACGTAGCTATTACCCCCGAAAACTAAAACTTTTGAAATAGGAAAAGAGCCTTTAATTACATTCTTTACCAAATGCAATAATAAAATAGTCTAATATCTTCATTTTTTCCACAGACGTAGCTATTACCCCCGAAAACTAAAACTTTTGAAATAGGAAAAGAGTCTTTAATCACATTCCTTACCATTTGCAATCATAAAATAGTCTAATATCTTCATTTTTTTCCACAGACATAGCTATTACCCCCGAAAACTAAAACTTTTGAAATAGGAAAAGAGCCTTTAATCACATTCTTTATCATTTGCAATCATAAAATAGTCTAATATCTTCATTTTTTCCACAGACATATCTATTACCCCCAAAAACTAAATCTTTTGAAATAGGAAAAGAGCCTTTAATTATATTTTTTACCATATGGAATCATAAAATAGTCTAACATCTTCATTTTTTCCACAGACATAGCTATTACCCCCGAAAACCAAAACTTTTGAAATAGGAAAAGAGCCTTTAATCACCTTCTTTACCATTTGCAATCATAAAATAGTCTAATATCTTCATTTTTTCCACACACGTAGCTATTACCCCCGAAAACTAAAACTTTTGAAATAGGAATAGATCCTTTAATTACATTCTTTACCATATGCAATAATAAAATAGTCTAATATCATCATTTTTTCCACAGACATAGCTATTACCCCCGAAAACTAAAACTTTTGAAATAGGAAAAGAGTCTTTAATCACATTCTTTACCTTTTGCAATCATAAAATAGTCTAATATCTTCCTTTTTCTCACGGACGTAGCTATTACCCCCGAAAACTAAAACTTTTGAAATAGGAAAAG